>NC_064044.1:9138537-9438537 GCF_932526225.1 Nematostella vectensis
GGTAAGGGGTTGAGTTGGACTTATTTATAGATTTTTATAAAACTAAGTTTAGCCCACGCATCTTTTTGTTACAAGTTGTTTCAGTTTTTATGATTACAGCAAATTTCAATTCCACTCTGGTTTTTTGAAAATAGGAAAATCGCGAAAATAAAATGTCGCGAAATATCGCCTTCTTAAAATCGCGAAATTTTGACGTCGTGAAAATTAAGTGTAATAAAATCGTTAATGATTAAGATAATTTGTAAGTCCCGAAGGTGATCAAGAAGTGAGGCGATAATACTTTGAGAGAACTAAAGACTCCGAAAGTTTTATGATTTGGTCCACACGCATCCACATCCGTACCTTAATTAAAAATATACTTTATATCAGTCCCATGTCGCACCCATCTCACAAAACGTGCAAATAAATACCATGCCCCGTTTGGTTTTTAGATTATAGCAGTTCACTCCCGATGACAATCTCCTGCACTTCACCATGGCAATACAGCAATTTGACAAACAAGTGTTATTATGTGGAAAATGTCAATAAGACTAACTTTACTGGTGCAGAACTTGAATGCTCCAAGCACGGTGGCAAGCTGTTTGAAAAGCCGATTGCTATCACAAGTGTTACCGGCTTTTTATCGAGTATTGGGGCATCCCTACAGGATTTATTTGACTATTATGTTGGGATCAAGAAGACACCAAATGGTGGTTGGACGTGGACAAATGGTATTGCATTAAATGTACACTCCTCTGATGCGACCCACGACTGTGGATTGCTTTACGTCTATCCATATTCGGAAACATTACATGATCGATACAAGTCTACCTCCTGCAGCGATGCTCACAACTACATTTGTCAAAAAGACCCTGAAGGTGAGACTACTTCTTTTAGGTTTTCTCCATTCTGCCCTTTTATATAATTACTTGTATTAAGGCCACCCTTATGGACGACGTTTTGAGGTCATAAAGAATAGCAATGAAACTAAAGAACATGGTAGATACTGTTGCAAAATGTCACATGCTCGTTTAACATCGATATAAAGCGATCTCAACAGGAACCTGTTCATTTTTGTGCAAAATTTTGTTACCAAAAGTTTAGCGGACCGGTGCCCCTACCTTCGGGCCACTGTAACATTTTCGAGAATGTAAGAGTTGCCATATATTCAATTTTTATGCTTTATATTTATGTCTAGTCCTCATGTAAGAATTGTCGCTAAGACATTTTCTAGTATGTTTTTTTTTTGCGAAGGACCAACAGCTTCTTCAACAGCATCTAGTACCGTAACGACAATTAGTACATACACGGGGTTGGCAACTGATGCAGACGGCGTGACGACAACAGAGATAACAATATCACCACCAACAACACTAACAACATCACTTTCACCACACGCACTAACAACAATACCAACAACATCACCACCGACAACATTATCAACATCACTTTCACCACACACACTAACAACAATACCAACAACGTCACCACCGACAACACTATCAACATCACTTTCACCACACACACTAACAACAATACCAACAACATCACCACCAACAACACTATCAACATCACTTTCACCACACACACTAACAACAATACCAACAACATCACCACCAACAACACTAACAACATCACTTTCACCACACGCACTAACAACAATACCAACAACATCACCACCGACAACATTATCAACATCACTTTCACCACACACACTAACAACAATACCAACAACGTCACCACCGACAACACTATCAACATCACTTTCACCACACACACTAACAACAATACCAACAACATCACCACCAACAACACTATCAACATCACTTTCACCACACACGCTAACAACAATACCAACAACATCAGCACCGACAACACTAACAACATCACTTTCACCACACACACTAACAACAATACCAACAACATCACCACCAACAACACTATCAACATCACTTTCACCACACACACTAACAACAATTCCAACAACATCACCACCGACAACACTAACAACATCACTTTCACCACACACACTAACAACAATACCAACAACATCACCACCGACAACACTATCAACATCACTTTCACCACACACGCTAACAACAATACCAACAACGTCACCACCGACAACACTATCAACATCACTTTCACCACACACACTAACAACAATACCAACAACATCACCACCAACAACACTATCAACATCACTTTCACCACACACGCTAACAACAATACCAACAACATCACCACCGACAACAATAACGATGAGAGTATCACCCTTATCATCAATAACATCAACAGTTGCAACTACTACAAATACAACAACGACGACAGGGACAGTCACAAAGACAATAACGCAAACAATAACAATAGTTGCGCCAACAATTACGATGGCAGTAGCGACGACAGGCATCGGTATCAACAGCCTCAGCACATTGCCTTCTACGGCCGGATTAACTACGAAGGTAACGAAGCTCGAAAACGGTACAGTAAAATCTCGCTGTAATAACACCTTCTTTAAACAAGGACAACTCGTTTAGAAGCATCCGGCGTCCCGATGTAAAGAAATGTGTAGATCCAGGCCCGTACCCAGGATTTTTCTGGGGGGGGGGGGGGGTGCGAAATCCGAAAAAGTGGACCTAATTTTTCCGGGGGGGGGGGAGGGGGGAGGGAGGGAATGAGTCTTGATAAAAATCTAACCATGCCCGAAGGAACAAAAAGGGAATTTGTAATGCCTTTGCAGTATCTCAACGGGACGTTTATTGTCGGATTTGGCTACGTACCAGAGTGATCTAGCTTATACTTTTGTCTACAAATAGAACGTCCATTGGGAACCGAAAGTCGACCTTCGGCCGTTGTGTGTGTGTGTGTGTGGGGGGGCTGCGTTCGCACCCCCTGCACCCCCCTGGGTACTGGCCTGAATATCTTCTCTTAATGTTTTAATAAAACACCAATTTAATAATTAAGTTAATTTGGAAGTCCCGAAGTTGTTCTTATCAGAGGGGTTCCACTGTATGTGGAGACTTTGAAGGCTTGAAGACTTAATGAAAGCGATGGAGAGAAGGGCAGAAAAGAGAAGAGCAGAGACGAGACGAGAGAAGTAAAGGGAAGTTCGAGAGAAGAGAGGGAGGGAAATGAGCTAGGGAGAATGTAAAGGCTTGACGAAAGCGATGGAGAGAAGGGGATAGAAGAGCAGAGACTAGAGAAGTGAAGCGACGTTAGAAAGAAGAGAAGGTAGGAGATTAAAAAGCTTGATGAAAGCGATCGAGAGAGGAAGAGAGAACTGGAGAGAAGAGCAGAGACGAGACGAGCAGAGAGTAGAGAAAAAATGTCAGAGTGTAGTTTATCAGTGTGAATGACATCCTACGCAAGACGTCTGTCTACCAAGAGAAGCGCCAAAAAAGCGAGAATCGATACTTTAATATTGACGATTCGTCAAAATTAAAGTTCCCCAATAAACAATTAAAAGTACATAAACCAGAAGTATTATTCGAAAGGGAGCTTTATTAACCTTTATAGAACCTATTTATTTTGAGGTGTGCTCAAACCAAGTAAAGTTTGGGTTAGATAACTGCAGGAGCTGCAGTATCCAAACAAACCGTAACAAGACCATTTCGTATGCAAGATAAAATACATGGAAGGTTTTTGGCAGAGATGATGGCATCCGGTGTGACATCCTGCGAACAGCACGGAAGCGCCAGATTAAAACGAAAACACACACGAGAGCCGGCTCGCAAGCTAGTATCCAGGCTTCATCGACGCACGCGTTTTTAACGCCTTCACCGTTATTATAATCTTTGGTTGCATTTTTTATAGTTATTTCTGTTACTCATTTTGTTTGTTTGTTTTTGTTTTTGGGCACTTTTTTATTTCTTCTTTTTATTTAATTATTTTTGTGGGTGGGGGTGGGGGGCCAATTTACGTGCCCCCCCCCCCCCCTAGCACCCCTAGGGTGCTTTTGTTAAGTTTTAGTTTTCTTCTTTCTTCCATTTTGTATGTTTGTTTAATTTGTATGGTTACAGTATGTAACACTGCGGTTATTAATATTCAAAATTCAAAAGCCAGATGGCTGTTGAAATATCCAAAAGTGCATATATATTGATTCTTTGTCATAGATAACGCTGAAACATATAAAATATTCTCTGTTTGAACTTGTTTTGGACATTTATGAAAGGGTGAGTCGGCTCCTCAATAAATTGTAATCAATTGTCAATAGTGGTAAGTCCAATACTGCTCAACGCCCGCCAGGTGAAAGATCCTTTTGTCTAATATTTTTGCTTTCAGTAAAAATCCTTTTTCAGTTCACGCAATAACCAAAATAGAAAATTAAAATTTCAAAGATATAAAACCATCATGGTGCATGGTGCATGGTGTTAGGGGAAAGTCCAT
Source organism: Nematostella vectensis (assembly GCF_932526225.1). Lineage (NCBI taxonomy): Eukaryota > Metazoa > Cnidaria > Anthozoa > Actiniaria > Edwardsiidae > Nematostella > Nematostella vectensis. The sequence goes on from NC_064044.1 coordinate 9,142,903, forward strand.
AAAGACGAACATAAAATGATTGTGCTCGAAAATTGCTGATAAATAGCTAATTTGTTACCGATGGGAGGATCTAAGTTTTTTGGCTGTGAGCTTTTTTCTTGAATTATTACCCATACACCTCATACTTGGCAGTCGAAGTACCGAGCTTTTATATTTAGTTTTAGGAAATGAAAGTATTTTATTTAATTACTTTGGAGTGACAAAGCAGAAGGCGTGCACATTTGCTTTTTGATAACTGTTTTTCAATTCAAACATCTGTCGGAAAGGCAATATTTCAATGACTGCTTTCTTATAATTGCTCATTCTTTGTTTGTTTGTTTTTTTCTCGCCGTGTCCAACCGTTATCGGAAAGAGATGCAAATGATATTTCCATCTACATGATAATAAACGGTAGGCAGGTTAAATTGTTGTGAGTTTCAGTATCAAGATCACGCGTTGACCGTGCAGATCTGTCAACAATTCAAAGATGAAAAGTGAACAGATTTCTTTTGGTGCTGCATTTCTTATAGGTAAGACTGGTAGACATTTGCTTTTATAGTAATCACATTTAAGACCGAAAAGCTTTTCGATAAGGGATCGACCATTTTATGGGGAGGCAATTTAACCTGGTGTTTTTACCCGCTCGCTATTTTTTTTTCTGTCAGTTGGGTTGCTTTTTCATTCGCTGGATTCGCTTTAGTTTTATGCCTTATGTTTGCTTATCCGATTTGTTTTTTTTTAAGTTTGCTCTTTTCTTTTTTTTTCGCTTTATAGAGTATTTACGAAACTTTTTTTCTTATTCATTGGTAGCTCCAATCACGAAAACCCTTGAGAATTTGCTTTTGAAAAACAATTATTTGTAGATTCGGAATTAATGCATCAATATCCATCTCTCTTTTTTTAATAAGAACGTCTAACTTTCAGTTGAGGCTGGCCCGTTCTTATTTTTGGGACATTTTAAGTCAGAATATGTTTTTAACGGTGTTCTTAAATTTTTAGAGTACATAAGAATAGAAATCCTATAAAAATTTAATACCCAAGAATTATTAAGAGAATTACACTAATGATCAATAGCAATAATCAGGTTGTTACTATGTCTATGAGCACAATTTGACTAAAAAAGAAAAAAAAAAATACTTCTATCTGAGGCTCGGCATGTTCTTAGCATGTTCTTAAATTTTGGTGAAATCTCAGGCTGGGCGTTCTTGTGAAAAAGGTTCTTATAAAAAAGAAGGTAAAAGGAGAACAAAGGTTGAATTAAAAATATATATGGCTTCGTCATAAGTTTTTCATGGAAAGAGGTAGTTATAAACACAAATACCCTCAACAATCCTATACGAGCATTGCTAGTTTTCTTGGACCGATATCAAAATACTTGGGGGGGGGGGGGGGCGGGGGGGGAAGGGGGGACACAGCATGATGCTGCAACCCATAGAAAAAGGTCTGCGCTATATATGATTTGGGAGACATGACGGAAAAATATGACGTGACGCTTCATACAAAATATCAAGTACGATTTTTTTTTAAATTGATGCGACTTTTTGTAAAGTCTCATTGAATTTGAGCTTTTCGTCCCTGGGCTGAGGGCAATGATGATCAAGGAAAAAATATCTTAAAAAGCGAAAATCTGGTTTGTGCACTTCGGCCTCACGTTATTTGTGTTTTGAAAATCAGTACGTAATACAAGGAACCTATAGCCATTGTAAGAAATTGTGTCTTCTCTCTCTATCTGGAATTTCGCGTTTTCCAGGTTTTTCCGTCATGTCGATTGGGGATGAATTGGCCCCGGCGCTCCGGTATTAGAGGCCATGTACATAGGAAACATTTAAACTATTTTCACTGTTTTTTACAGCCTGTACATACATGACTTCTTTTACATATAGTTCCCAGTTGCTTTGTGTTTTTACTGAAATAATAACCAATGTGCATTTAGAGATTCTTCAAATTTGTAACAGTAAAAAATATGCACAGCTGAATTCTCTTTGGTAAACGTTATAACCGTGTCACGTTTTTTTTCTCTTCAGCTTTTTGTAGACTAGCAGTAAAGGCAGAACCGTGTACATCACCATGGCAATACAGCAATTTGACAGACACATGTTATTTTGTGAGCAACGACACTGTAATGAATTTTGACGAAGCAAAGTTGAAATGTTCTGAGGCCGGGGCTCAGCTGTATGTAAAGCCGCCAGGCTATTGGCATACAACAGTGTTCTCGGGTTTCAAGGGAATCATATACGGCAGGTATCATGTGGGACTTAAGAAAAGCAATTCTTCTTGGTACTGGTTGGATGGAGCTTACGCATTTGATAATATTGCCGGTAGCTGTGGCTACCTTTTTTTCCTGTCAAGCATTTCTAATGGTGGTGATACATGCAAAGCTTCGCGTTACATTTGTCAGAAACCGTCCAATGGTAAGTCTTTCACAAGTAAACTCTTTTATAAATCTTTAATAAATATTTTAGTGGAATTAGTTTTAAAAAGATTATTCTTGTCTTTTCTTCTCTACACCAAAATTTTCGATGTTCTGCGAAATTTCCTAAATCGCCTTCTAGGTTCCGTAAATCAAAACATCGACAAAATTGAAACTAGATGATCGCCACCATTAAATCAACAAATGTGAATAAAATGCTTTAATGCTTTTAAAGTGGTTATAAATGCTTTAAGGGGCACTCTCACGCTTGTTCTAAGAAAATTTAAATAAAATTATAAAAAAAGTGTGTAACAAAACAACGTAAAATCTTCCTGATTACTTCGCCAAATCGTATTAAATAGAAATGGACCAATTCTCTGTTAAAGCAATTTAATGCAAAGGATCTTGTTGGATTATTTATGCAATTTCAAGGTTTGAGTAAAGGTACAGCCTGTTTCGAAACCTAAAAGTACTATTTTCAATCCATTTCCATCCGCTCGATGTGAGGCGTTCAAACCAAAATATTGTACTTTTCTGAAAGATCAAAGGTCATTTTATAAACCTGGATAATTATTTTAATTATTCCGCATAATTTTGACTGTTTTTTTTTAGATTGCCTAAATGACGCTAAAATCCCTCTTCACCGTTATAGTGTCCCTTAAATGTTAAATTGATTGAGTGGTAAAAGTGACAACATTTACTTCCTGACCAGAGAGCACAAAAGTTGTAAATCCGAAAAGAATTTGGATGATGATTTAATGATGCAAGGCATATGGCGGTTAACCTGTTTAAAAATGCCTGGCGATAGCGATTTGGAGGTGCTAGACCTTCCGAGGAGGGGGGAGGGGGAGGAAGATGGGATGGAAGAAGAGATGGGATGGGGCCCGTGTGGATAGGGATGGCTCAGTCAAAAATATTCTACAATATTCTACACAAGAAGGGAATGACCCAGTATGTCTTGATTATTTCAGCAGAAATAATCAAGACTCCTTGTTGTGCTGTTTGGTATAAAAAGCGTCAAATGGTTCTTGGTAATTTACCTAAAGTAGACTGAGGTTTTCGTTAAAGTTCCTTGTCTTTTGACGATAATAACAAGGAAACTCCCATAATAGACCGAGGTGATCGTCAGCAAACTCATTTTTAACCCTAAGGTAAAGCACTTTGGGTGTGATCAGAAGCAATTCAAGCCTCTAAAAGATATCAAGTTCTAGCCCTAAGAGCCTAGCACTACGAACAAACACATTTACAGTTCTCATGAAGCTGCGGCAAGACACCGCCATTCGAGCGCATCTCTTTTCCGACGATCTTTAAGAGATAGCAGAATCGAAAGAATCTTTGAAGCTGATTGATATTCCATTGCAGCATCTGAAACATCACTGGTAACAAGTACCCCAATGACAAGTTGGACAAGCGTAGAGACGACAGCGGCCGAATCTACTATACCAGCAGCAACAATAACAACAACAACAGAATCCGCAGCGACGACAGCATAATTAACAGCTACAACAACAATACCATACATAACAGTAACAGCAACGGAAACGGAAACGGTGACAACCACTATAACGGTAACAATAACAGCGACGTTACAAGAAACATTGACTACAACAGCAGCAGAAGCAGCAACAGCAGCAGCAGTATCTACTATTAAAACAATAGGCCTCAATGTGTCTATCACACTCTCTCCGGTGTCTAAGTGGACTTCTGCTGAACCAAAAGACCTTCAGTCTCAGATGAAGATGGTTCCTGGCGCCGCTCCTCTGTGCATTTGCAACAAAAACATTGAGCCTCTTGCATCAGACAGTATTATCACCAAGGTAACTAAATGCGGTGTGCAAAAAAGATGGATGAAAATGAGAAGAGAAGAGAGGGAGAGTGGAGGAGGGAGAGGTAGAGGGGGAAAGATTGATTGATTCACCTTTATTTTACTACGGTAGTTTTATAAGGTCGAAAACCTCTTTACTACTACTACTACTACTACTAGAGAGGGGAGAGAAAGAGGGAGAAAGAGCAGGGAGAGGGAGAGGATAGACAGACAGACAGAAGAGAGAAAGAGAGCAACAACTGCATCATCAACAGCAACCACAGATTATAATGACAGCGGTGGTGATTACAACACACCCACACAAACAGCAGCAGCCTTAACGATGTTATCGTCAAAACAGTTAGATATGATAACAGCAATAACAAACTGAGAGTGACAGCAATGACAGAAACGACCGCAATGACAGCAACGCCAAAAGTAATTGCACCTGAATATTTACAGATATGACACCATTAACAAGAATGCAATAGCGACTGGAGCAATCGGGACACTGGAATTAGCCCTCGTACCAATAGAAAAGATAAAAAACTTTTGTAAAGCGTGACTGATAGACTGAGAGAGGATGTGGAGGAAGTGTTTGGGGAAAACAACAGAAGGAGAAGAGAAAAAGAAAGAGAGACAAAAACTTAATATGAGATGAGAGAATGTAATTTGCTGTTATCACACTATCATGTTGATATAAGGGGATCAATATACTTGAAAAGTGCATTAATTTTGTGTTAAAATCACAAACTTACCGGGTTAATCCAGCCGGACGATTTAATAACGATTTAATGACTTGAATATTGTTCCATCAAGCAAGAATTAGGATTATCAAACAGGACCCGACTCGTTATTAACACAAACATATCGCGATATCGACCAATCGCATTCTTTGTGTACATACGGGATATTCACCATATGGTGCCGGTCAACACTTTACTTTAACTTGAAACAGAAGACTTTACAAAGCCAGGCAAGTGGGTGTGGAAGAACCTTTCAACGTTAAACTTCGCAAAGCTAAGAAATTTTTTTGTGGAAAGTCGTGATCAATGCATGATAACTGAATGAAGAAACCAAACTTCTAATAACGACTTAAATGACAAGAAAACGGAAAAACGCCGCTGTGACGCTGTTGATGCTAATCGGTGAGTGAGAATTATTTAAATATTTAAAGCGATCTAGAGTTCTTTTTAATACTAATACTTTTACTTGTACGACTGGTGTTCAAAAAAGACAATAGAAAATGATTTTTTTTGTAGGTGCTTTGTGGTCGTTAAAATATTTCAAAATAGTATTCTTTGAAAGTAGGGTTGTTTATTATGATGATTACGTTTTATTGTATCGATATGGAATCTAATCACATTTTTATATCGGCTTTAAGTTCAAATTTAACAAACTTGCCTTTTTCTTATCTGTATGTCTCTACTGTATTATGGCATATATTTTGTCATATATGTCCGTACAAAGAAACGAAATTAGGGCAATAGGGACGTCAAGAGATCACGTGACCTTTTTGGGTGGCAAATTAAAAAAATGATCAAACAAAATATCAGAAATAACTGCGCCCGTCACACCAGGGAACGACGAAAAAATAACATATTTAAATGAAACCAAACCCTTTCTAAAAGAAGGAACTGTTTTTTTCGTAAGTGCTGAATAAGTTGCTTTTTGTTGCTGTTATTTTGCCACTAAAGTGCTGAGCGCGCGCGAGTTTGCCACCCAAACAGTCACGTGATTTCTTAGCGTAAGTCCCCTTGGAACGTCACTCTTTCCTTCTCTCGCAAATTATAATCTGCGTGTTTCTGAAATTTTCTATTCTTCACCAGTATTATTATCATCTGCTGGGAGAAGAGCAACTCATACCAGAATTACATGTTGCGTAACTTGCACTTGTGAAGAACTTTCTTTTGGCGACAAGTGTTCTAGGGCAGCCAAGAAAAAATGCTCTTGTTGTTATGAGATGGGCCAAATTAGTACCGAGTCATGTGTTGTCCAGGAATCGTTATCTTTCCTAGTGTCACATACTAATGAAACCTTTTCATGTAGCAAAGGTAAGACAGTAAAACTCCGCTTGAGCCTTCCAAACTCCAGTGTCATAGCAGGCCTCGAAATATTGTGGTTACAATACAGAAACATTAAGAAAATATTTGGGGGCACAGCCACGCCCCTACTGGTCATATCCTTATAATTTTTGAAAATATTGGGTGGGGGGGGGGGGGGGGGGCACGTGCCCCTGCTGCCCCACCCCTTGTTACGGCAAATTTTCATTTTGGATAAGCAAAGATTGAAAAAAGGGTAAAAGGAGCAGGACCATATTAGTGGCGTGGCTGTGCCACGTACCGTGTTTCTGTATCGTGCGTGTCATATCAAGAAAATTTAGACAAATTAAAATTGTCGTTTTTGCCAAGCGCTGTCACTTCCATATGAGGAAAATAATATATTCCTTACTTGGAAAAAACTGCATGATTCTTGTCGTTTTTAAAGTTGCCGTACCGCAGGTTTTTCGTATACTTTATGACTTGTATTCAGAAGATAAAAACAGTGTCTGTGACCATCTTTAGCCAATAGAGAAGTCTCTGAAAAGAAACTAAGATTCCTCGGTACCAGGCCCCAGAAACGACAACGTTTTCTTTAAATGCCCCTCCAAGCCCGTCACCAGGATTTTTTCTTTTTTTTTGGGGGGGGGGGGGGGGGGGGTGGGGGGTGGGGATGCGAAATCCAAGCTAATTTGTCCGGGGGGCTGCAGCATATGAAGAAAACGTTGTCGTTTTGAGTTACTGGTACCGAGGACTCTTAGTTTCTTTTCGGATACTTTCTCCATTGATTAAAGATGGTCACAGTCACTGTTTTTCTCTTCTGTTAACAAGTCATAATGTTTCCGAAGCACATGCGGTACGGTAACCTTAAAAATAACAAGAATCATGCAGTTTTTCCAAATAAGGAATATATTAGTTTCCTTATATGGAAGTGACCGCGTTTGGCAAAAACGACAATTTTTGTCTGAATTTTCTTGATATAAAGGGGGTGGGGGGATTTTCTGATACAAATCTGACCAACCCAAAAGAACAAGGATTTTTTTGCCATTGCAGTATTTCCACGAGACGTTTATTATCGGATCTGGCTACAAAAAGATTGACATACCAGGGATACCATATTTGTCTTTATTTTCGCGAGTCTTTAAATTCGCGATCCCGGATAAATTGTGTTTGAAGGGGACTGAATTTCGCGAATTAAACTGTCAAAGACCAATATATTTAAACAAAACCAACGTCCCTTTTAAAAGTCAGTCTTACTGAAATGAAAAGGGGGCTTGTTTCTGAGCTCTTATCGATACTATTGTTGCCTTAAGTAGATTATAATAAAACTTTCAATCTGTCATCAATTTTTCTATTACATTAAATTTCGCGAAATTTAAGTTTGCGGACTTATTGTCGCGGATTGTTTTAAATCCAAAAATAAGTTATCTTGAATGCCTATTTTATCTTATTCGCTTATGCTTCATAGTTTTGTCTACAAAATAGCACGTCTATTGCGAGCCGGAAGTGGACATTCGGCCATTGTGGGGGGTAGCGTTCGCACCCTGCATCCCCCTTGAAGTCACAGGGGAATCACATAAAAACAGACGGGTGTGATCGTCAGTAAAATTAATTTAAAAACCCTGAGGGATAGCATTTTGGGTGTGGTCAGAATTAATTCTAAGAGTCTTTGAAGGTGATTGATATTCCATTGCAGCATCTGAAACATCAATGGTAACAAGTACCCCACTGACAAGTTGGACAAGCGTAGAGACAACAGCGGCCGAATCTACTATACCAGCAGCAACAATAACAACAACAACAGAATCCGCAGCGACGACAGCAGAATTAACAGCTACAACAACAATACCATACATAACAGTAACAGCAACGGAAACGGAAACGGTGACAACCACTATAACGGTAACAATAACAGCGACGTTACAAGAAACATTGACTACAACAGCAGCAGAAGCAGCAACAGCAGCAGCAGTATCTACTATTAAAACAATAGGCATCAATGTGTCTATAACACCCTCTCCGGTGTCTGAGTGGACTTCTGCTGAACCAAAAGACCTTCAGTCTCAGATGACGATGGTTCCTGGCGCCGCTCCTCTGTGCATTTGCAACAAAATCATTGAGCCTCTTGCATCAGACAGTATTATCACCAAGGTAACTAAATGCGGTGTGCAAAAAAGATGGATGAAAATGAGAAGAGAAGTGAGGGAGAGTGGAGGAGGGAGAGGTAGAGGGGGAAAGATTGATTGATTCACCTTTATTTTACTACGGTAGTTTTATAAGGTCGAAAACCTCTTTACTACTACTACTACTACTACTACTACTACTACTACTACTACTACTACTACTACTACTACTACTACTATTACTACTACTACTACTACTACTAGAGAGGGGAGAGAAAGAGGGAGAAAGAGCAGGGAGAGGGAGAGGATAGACAGACAGACAGAAGAGAGAAAGAGAGCAACAACTGCATCATCAACAGCAACCACAGATTATAATGACAGCGGTGGTGATTACAACACACCCACACAAACAGCAGCAGCCTTAACGATGTTATCGTCAAAACAGTTAGATATGATAACAGCAATAACAAACTGAGAGTGACAGCAATGACAGAAACGACCGCAACGACAGCAACGACAAAAGTAATTGCACCTGAATATTTACAGATATGACACCATTAACAAGAATGCAATAGCGACTGGAGCAACAGGGACACTGGAATTAGCCCTCGTACCGATAGAAAAGATAGAAAACTTTTGTAAAGCGTGACTGATAGACTGAGAGAGGATGTGGAGGAAGTGTTTGGGGAAAACAACAGAAGGAGAAGAGAAAAAGAAAGAGAGACAAAAACTTAATATGAGATGAGAGAACGTAATTTGCTGTTATCACACTATCATGTTGATATAAGGGGATCAATATACTTGAAAAGTGCATTAATTTTGTGTTAAAATCACAAACTTACCGGGTTAATCCAGCCGGACAATTTAATAACGATTTAATGACTTGAATATTGTTCCATCAAGCAAGAATTAGGATTATCAAACAGGACCCGACTCGTTATTAACACAAACACATCGCGATATCGACCAATCGCATTCTTTGTGTACATACGGGATATTCACCATATGGTGCCGGTCAACACTTTACTTTAACTTGAAACAGAAGACTTTACAAAGCCAGGCAAGTGGGTGTGGAAGAACCTTTCAACGTTAAACTTCGCAAAGCTAAGAAATTTTTTTGTGGAAAGTCGTGATCAATGCATGATAACTGAATGAAGAAACCAAACTTCTAATAACGACTTAAATGACAAGAAAACGGAAAAACGCCGCTGTGACGCTGTTGATGCTAATCGGTGAGTGAGAATTATTTAAATATTTAAAGCGATCTAGAGTTCTTTTTAATACTAATACTTTTACTTGTAAGACTGGTGTTCAAAAAAGACAATAGAAAATGATTTTTTTGTAGGTGCTTTGTGGTCGTTAAAATATTTCAAAATAGTATTCTTTGAAAGTAGGGTTGTTTATTATGATGATTACGTTTTATTGTATCGATATGGAATCTAATCACATTTTTATATCGGCTTCAAGTTCAAATTTAACAAACTTGCCTTTTTCTTATCTGTATGTCTCTACTGTATTATGGCATATATTTTGTCATGAATGTCCGTACAAAGAAACGAAATTAGGGCAATAGGGACGTCAAGAGATCACGTGACCTTTTTGGGTGGCAAATTAAAAAAATGATCAAACAAAATATCAGAAATAACTGCGCCCGTCACACCAGGGAACGACGAAAAAATAACATATTTAAATGAAACCAAACCCTTTCTAAAAGAAGGAACTGTTTTTTTCGTAAGTGCTGAATAAGTTGCTTTTTGTTGCTGTTATTTTGCCACTAAAGTGCTGAGCGCGCGCGAGTTTGCCACCCAAACAGTCACGTGATTTCTTAGCGTAAGTCCCCTTGGTAAAACTAAGCTTAAGTCTTCCAAACTCCAGTGTCATAGCAGGCCTCGAAATATTGTGGTTACAATACAGAAACATTAAGAAAATATTTGGGGGCACAGCCACGCCCCTACTGGTCATATCCTTATAATTTTTGAAAATATTGGGTGGGGGGGGGCACGTGCCCCTGCTGCCCCACCCCTTGTTACGGCCAATTTTCATTTTGGATAAGCAAAGATTGAAAAAAGGGTAAAAGGAGCAGGACCATATTAGTGGCGTGGCTGTGCCACGTATCGTGTTTCTGTATCGTATGTGTCATATCAAGAAAATTTAGACAAATTAAAATTGTCGTTTTTGCCAAGCGCTGTCACTTCCATATGAGGAAAATAATATATTCCTTATTTGGAAAAAAATACATGATTCTTGTCGTTTTTAAAGTTGCCGTACCGCAGGTGTTTCGTATACTTTATGACTTGTATTCAGAAGATAAAAACAGTGTCTGTGACCATCTTTAGCCAATAGAGAAGTCTCTGAAAAGAAACTAAGATTCCTCGGTACCAGGCCCCAGAAACGACAACGTTTTCTTTAAATGCCCCTCCAAGCCCGTCACCAGGATTTTTTTCTTTTGGGGGGGGCGGGTGGGGGGTGGCGATGCGAAATCCAAGCTAATTTGTCCGGGGGGCTGCAGCATATGAAGAAAACGTTGTCGTTTTGAGGGACTGGTACCGAGGACTCTTAGTTTCTTTTCGGATACTTTCTCCATTGATTAAAGATGGTCACAGTCACTGTTTTTCTCTTCTGATAACAAGTCATAATGTTTCCGAAGCACAACATGCGGTACGGTAACCTTAAAAATAACAAGAATCATGCAGTTTTTCCAAATAAGGAATATATTAGTTTCCTTATATGGAAGTGACCGCGTTTGGCAAAAACGACAATTTTTGTCTGAATTTTCTTGATATAAAGGGGGTGGGGGGATTTTCTGATACAAATCTGACCAACCCCAAAGAACAAGGATTTTTTTGCCATTGCAGTATTTCCACGAGACGTTTATTATCGGATCTGGCTACAAAAAGATTGACATACCAGGGATACCATATTTGTCTTTATTTTCGCGAGTCTTTAAATTCGCGATCCCGGATGAATTGTGTTTGAAGGTGACTGAATTTCGCGAATTTAACTGTCAAAGACCAATATATTTAAACAAAACCAACACGTCCCTTTTAAAAGTCAGTCTTACTGTAATGAAAAGGGGGCTTGTTTCTGAGCTATTATCGATACTTTTGTTGCCTTAAGAAGATTATAATAGAACTTTCAATCGGTCAACAATTTTTCTATGACATTAAATTTCGCGAAATTAAAGTTTGCGGTCTTATTGTCCGATTGTTTTAAATCCAAAAATAAGTTATCTTGAATGTCTTTTTCTATCTTATTCGCATATGCTTTATAGTTTTGTCTACAAAATAGCACGTCTATTGCGAGCCGGAAGTGGACATTCGGCCATTGTGGGGGTGTGTGTTCGAACCCCCTGCACCCCCCTGGGCACGGGCTTGCCCTCCCCTCCCTGAAAAATACCTGTTCTAGCTTTGAAGTGTAAGATTTTGCCTGAGGGAAACGAAAAATAAAGAACGGGAAGGTCGAAGTTTTAGGTCGAGAGTAACTATTTCTGTATCCAAAGTTCTTCTGGCTCTTCTTTTACAGTTTGTTACAACGTGGTGCGATGCAGAAAGGTCGCAGCTAATGATTGCTGTACCGCCATTTGCTTGACGACTCCGACAACGAATTTAGATCTAGCAAGCATTTCGTCTTTTCATACTAGAGCAGCCCTTACTACGATCGAGTCAGATGGTTACCCTAGCTCGAGTGTTACAAGCACTTCATCGAATGTTGTCATAAGACCTTTGATCTCCAGCACTATACCAACTATGTCAAATATCGTGAAGACAACCACCTCAAGGCTTGACATTCAAATCAAAACAAGATTGACTACTAAGAGTGCTTCCAAGAGCTTTATTATTAGCTCTGTAGAACCAACCAGTACCAAGCATGATTCAAGGACCTTCACCAATTACGCAAGGAAAACCACCACGGTCTTTCACTCAAGACTTGATCCGAGTTAAAGCACAGCTTATCTCATTTTTCACAGAACAACAAGTTCGAAGAAGACGACAAGGCAAAAAGGCTTACATATAAGGGTTACTTATAATAAAGGCTTATGCTTAATCTCTAATAGAGACAGCGTATTACTAGAGGTAAAAAAATGCGATATGTAAGATGAGGTGAGCTGAGCTGGGGTGTGGTGGGGCGAGGCGAGGTGAGGTGAGGTGAGGTGAGGTGAGGTGAGGTGAGGTGAGGTGAGGTGAGGTGAGGTGAGGTGAGGTGAGGTGAGGTGAGGTGAGGTGAGGTGAGGTGAGGTGAGGTGAGGTGAGGTGAGGTGAGGTGAGGTGAGGTGAGGTGAGGTGAGGTGAGGTGAGGTGAGGTGAGGTGAGGTGAGGTGAGGTGAGGTGAGGTGAGGTGAGGTGAGGTGAGGTGAGGTGAGGTGAGGTGAGGTGGGGCGAGGCGAGGTGAGGTGAGGTGAGGTGAAGAAGAGGTGAACCAATACTTTGTTGGATCCGCAGTTAGTAAGTTGATGAGGACATGCATGGTGAATTTAGGTTGGGTGTGGTTTTGGTGGTTATAAAAGAGACGTGTTAGTGGGATATGTAGACATGAGGTTGTGATCGTAATTAATTCAAATTCGGGTAATTTAAACTTTTTTCTTTCACCTCTTTATTCACCCCTCAGATCAACAAACTTATACAAGACTTGATTCAGCATCCGACAAACATTTCATTCGAGGTAAGGTGCATATCAGATTAAAAAAATGTTAACCAACCACTAATAACTTGATCTTTTTCTTTCTTTTGGTTAGGAGGCCGTGGCAGCAGTTGACAACATCACAAGTCTCTTAAACGAACCTCAAATTGACTCAAATCTGGCCCTCAGCACATTGATGAATGCTTCCAGAGCCTTTGAAAAGTTCGCAGCTGAGTATGGCGCTACACATTTGAATGAGACGAGCCCAAGAATTTACAAAGTTTCCACTGGAATAGGTGTTTGACTTATTTTTTTTTCCTTGTTTTATTTTATGAATCTGTTTACCGCGGTCGTCGTCATTGATTGCTATTGTTGTTATTGCTGTCATGCTTTTTTTCTGTATTGATGTTGCCTTTAGTTCTGTTTTTTAAAATGCTGCTTTCGAAACGATGAAAACCTGCCATATATTTAGGGGGAGAGGGACTGCAACTAACTATATTTTCTAAAACCCTGATTTGGCTACTGGTCGGTCTTATTTAAAAGCTATGAGTAGTTTTGTTTGTGTATTATTTTGTGTTTAAATACTTCTATTTCCAGATGTGCTGTTGCAGAAGGTTTTGAATCCGAAGCAGTCGAGTGACTTTAAGTTCAGTTACAGAAACAATATCAACGAGCTGACAATACAAGCCAGCGTACCCTGGCAGAACATCGACAATGGTAAGTTAGCAGTGAAAGTTGGGTGATCATTTATTGAGGAATGATCAAGGATACTTGTGTGTGCCCCCATAAATAAACAAGCCTACCAAGGTCTCTAGAGAGAATAACGACAACGATGTAAGGGACGGAGCTAAGGATATATCGGCGGAAGCAAGGGCTTCGTAATCATGGGTTGGCAAGGCCAAATAACTAGCCCTCGCGGACCACGGCACATTGGGTATAAGGAAAACAGGGCGTGTCCACGCTGAAGGGCGTGGTCATGTTAGCAACACTACCTTACAACATATACAGGAACACTGAGAGAAAGGGGTGAAGTTTACAACAAAACATGTTTGTTAGACTGAAATTGCATGGCTTTCAAAATTACATGACTAGATGACCCAACTCCCCCGCGCCCCTCCTCACTTACACAGATATTACCTAGGTAGAAAGAACGTGGAATACGCCAACGGTAATGCAAAATTATCATGGCTGTGGGCAGGGAGGGTTTGACAAAGCGGCTGTATCCCGCTTCTCGTATCCCGGGAGAAAAGAGACACGGGAAGTCTGCATTGATCGTTAATCGGCAACTCTTATGGAAGAGTTATCTATGACCTGGGCTACGAGCTGGGCGTGGCATAAAAGGTTGCAAGAGTAAACGAAGTGGCCATCACTATAGCTCCTTGCCTTGTATTTGAATAAGGAGAAAACTATTAGAAGAGGTCAATATGATGAATATAAAAAAACATTGAAAGGAAACAAAAGTCCATAGATAACATATATGTCGTCCTCTAATAAACATTGCTCTAATTTAGTCATTTTCTTTGCAGGTTCGGTAATCCTTGCTGTGGTCTTTAAAAACTTCATACAAGCCCTACCTACGGGCGGAAATATTGAAAGGTAAGTGATAAAACAAACGTAGTGAACAACAGGCGCATAGACAGGGGGTGCACAGGGTGCGCGCGCACCCTCTTGGCGGCGAATAAGTAGATCATCTCTTATTAAGAAAATTCTTCAAATTCTATGCTTTTTCATATGATTCCTTTGACTGTGCACCCCCTCCCCCCTCAGCCAATGCTGGGTACGCGCCTGAACATTATGATTATCTCACTAAATAAAAGAGAGAAAAAATTGCCCCGTGAAACACAGAAGTGCAGATGTGAAAAACAGAAATTATTAATAAATACTTGGGTATCCGTTACAGAATTTCAATAGTCCAACTTGATGTATTTTCTACAGATCGATTGACAGTCACGTACTATCGCTAGTGCTTCATCCAAACCCAAGAAGCGTTCTCAACAAGAACGTGACCATGACTTTTGACCATAACAATAAGGTATGAAGTGGACATTCTATATAACAGTAATCTATGTAAGCAGGGCAGCAGTTAGAATTCTTTTGAAGGAAGGGGGGGGGTGTAGTTGGGGGAGGCTCACTTATTGCTTGTACTTACGGAGGATGGGGGGGGAGGGTAAGGGACAGGCGTTGCTTCCATTCTCCTTTTCGCATGCTAGCAAAGGCGCTTCTGAAGTCTTTCTAAAAGCCTAAATCAAGATCAGCGTTTAAGTTTTAATCATTTGATTGGAAATAAAATTGCCTAAAACTTGATATTAATTCAATTTGCAGGATAAGATGTTCACAGGTGAAGTTCAACGTTCTTGCGCCTTCTGGAAATTTGCCACAAGGTATTGTTCATACACTGAGCAGCTGAATTGTCTTACCGTTTATGTAAACTGTCCAAGCGCTAGCACCGCCCTTGAACGTGTAATATGGAATTGATAGCACCCACTTTAAATAGAGAGTCTCCGAGGATTGTCCGATTGATTTTGTGTTGGTAAATGCGATGGGATGAGTTGTTTTCATGTTGTACTGTTCATTGACTCATTTATCAACTTCATGAAGTCATGAGTTGTTTTCATGTTGTGCTATTCATTAACTCATTTATTGAGTGATTTCATATATGGTCTTCATTTTCTCCTATTGATTGACACATTGATGAGTTCCGACTTAGTTACGTCATGATTTGTTCATGTTGTGCTTTTCATTGACTCATTTATCGACGACCTAAGCTGTTTTCATTTTGTGTTAGTTCGCCATCCTCTTCTGGCTCATGGTCAACAGACGGATGTACAGCGGTCTCATCTGACAACCACGTGACGACGTGTAGTTGCAATCATTTGACGAACTTCGCGATACTGATGCAAGTTACTCCAAAACCTCCAGTATGTACTAAGGGGGGAGGGCAAGGGAATCCGTCGTGTGACAAACATCGCGGTACTATTTTAAGTTACGCCAAAACTTCTCTCCCTTATGTACTAAGAGGGGTAGGACTATAAGTACATTTCTGATGACGCGGGTGAAGAATGAACCAAAGGTTAAGACCTTTATTCCACCAGATATCGCCCACCGACTCGATCGTCTTTGACCTGCTGACGTATATCGGACTTGGTCTCTCTCTGCTCGGCTCCACTCTCACCATCTTGGCTTATCTGCTGCTCACGTAAGGGCTAACACGCGATTAACACAGGGTAACCGCAATAAATAACTGATATCTATATAACGAAGACTTGGTTTAAAGCTGGGCGCCACGAGCATTTATTAATAGACTCATTCTCACACATCAATTCGGACGTGATTGTGCTATTTTTAGCGGAGAAATTTATCTGACTTTGAAAATTATAGAAAAGAAATCGGAGCCCCAATACATAATCTAATAATTGTAATTCTTATGTTTATTGTTTTATTTGTGGGGGCCGCATGTGCCAGCGGATGCAATTTCGAGTGAACCCAAAAGCGAAGCCCCCAATTTATGATCCTTTAATCCAAAGTTGTAATATATTTATTGTTTTATTTGATAGCGACCGCACGTGCCAGCAGACGCAGATTCCAGTAAACCTAGAAGCGGAGCCCCAATTCATAATCCTTTTATCTAAAGTTTCTCATATATTTATTGTTATTTTGTAGCGACCGCACATGCCAGCAGACACAGATTCGAGTGAACCTCGTGTTCTCGCTGTGGGCGGCTCATCTTTTGTTCCTCACCGCGATTGACGCCACGCGATACACAGTAAGGGACATGTAACGCAACACACAATTCGACTCCATTTCAGTTTGCGTGACCGTTGCGTGTCACGCAATAACTTTCTTTGTTTGACCCACGTAAATGTGATAAGTCACACAACGCCCATATCAAATATCATTATGACCATATTGGGGTGTAAGGTCATGCAAGGCTGATTCACATGCAGCTGGTGACAAAGTTGTGACAATGCGTCTGTTCCTCTTGTTTTATTTTACATGTGGTTTGTCTTACGGTGTCATGTCACGCACTACATATTTTAGTCTATTATGTAACGCAAGCATGATATTGATAATATAATTTTTCGCAGGTTGTTTGCGTGACAGCGGCAGCAATGCTTCAATTGTTCCTCATGGCCGCGTTATTCTGGATGTTGTTGGAGGGAATCCAACTCTATTTACAGCTCGTGCGCGTCTACAACGCCGACATGAACCTCAAACTGTGCTACCTATTCGCCTGGGGTGAGTGACGTCATGTGATAACATCGAAATGACGTCATTAGCCCTATTTACACTACACAAAACTAACCCGGGTTCGGCCCGGGCTAAGTTAACCCGGGTTAGTTAACCCGGGTTAGTTTTGGATTGGAGTGTAAGCACTGATCTGAGACGAAACAGGGTCAATAACAGAACGCATGCGTAGTAGTAGATTCATCAAAGTAAAAAACTAACCCGGGTTACTTTTAAAACTAACCCACCTCGAGAGGTCGAACCCGGGTTAGTTGCATTTACACTACGAAAAACTAACCCGGGTTAACTTAACCCGGGTCGAACCCGGTTTAGTTGCATTTACACTACGAAAAACTAACCCGGGTTAACTTAACCCGGGTCGAACCCGGTTTAGTTGCATTTACACTACGAAAAACTAACCCGGGTTAACTTAACCCGGGTCGAACCCGGGTTAGTTGCATTTACACTACGAAAAACTAACCCGGGTTAACTTAACCCGTGTCGAACCCGGGTTAGTTTGCGTAGTGTAAATAGAGCCATTGGTAGGTTAGTGACGTCATATGGTAAGATGAACCTAAAACTGTGCTACCTTTTTGCCTGGGAAAGTGACGTCATGTGATTACCATGGGAGGTTAGTGACGTCATACGGTAACATGAGCTACAAAACAGTTTAGCCTATTCGCCTGTGGGGAGAGTGACGTCATGGATAGAAATGACGTGATTCAGCAGATGACTGACGTCATAGTATGACGCTATGGTAAAATGAGCCTTAAACTGTGCTTCTTATTTGCGTGACCAAAAAGATATTAGAGGTAACATTTCGTAATGTAACCTCACAATGTTGTAATAGCGTCAAACATTATTCCTAATGACGTCTTTTCCACAGGTATCCCTGTACTCGTGGTCGGGATTTCATTTGCTGTTGTCGCTGGAAGCTCAAGGGGTATTCAGAGCTATACACAACCAAATGCGTAAGTGCCACGTGCTAAAAGAAAGAGTAGGAAAAGACAAAATCAACTAATCAAGATCGCTCGTCGATGTTAAACCAAATGGAATCTGTTACCATTTTGTATTTATTATATCTTTTTTTTTCTGGTATAGTTGCTGGATTTCCTACAACTATTATATTGCCTGGACTTTTGTCGTGCCCGCAGCACTCGTTATTGTGGTAAGTATATAAACGGAATACCTGTGGTACCAGGTAATTTGGACTTTTGGCCTGCCCGCAGTGCTAGTTATAGCGGTAAGTATACAAATGGGACACTTGTGGTACCATGTTAACTGTGTGAAAGTCCTCTGAAAGAAGTCAATATTTTCATTGGCATTGAGCCTATCACTCTATTGCTTCCTTTCTTACCGTATTCACATAAATGTTTCCTGTTCGGTCTCAGATCACCATCAGCATTATCTCAATGAGACTTATTTTCCAGATCAACAGCAGCATATTCTTTCGCGTCCTAAAGGAGTTATCCAACATGAGCAAGAGACAGAAAAGGGCGCAGGACAGCTACTCCATAGTGTAAGGCAACGGCATTGTCACCAGTTTACTTTCCGACGGAAGCTTAAAAAACCCGGAAACCGACAAGAGACAAAAGAATCTATAAGAATCCGCGCTATTTTCAAACCAGACCATCCTCTCTAAAATATCAGTAACATCCTCACAAAACTATCAATAGACACTGGGGACGCTTTTACATTTTTGAAATGTTTTTCGCGACCGGAAGTCAACTGTTGACATTGTCGCTTTGATTAGCATATTTTTCCCCTTTTGGAGCGCGGTAAGGCAATCTACAGGCAAAACTCTAGATTCTGTGGAGTGTCTTAGTTATTTGAAAAAAAATTGACTTCTGCCTCAAACCTTTACGAACCATGGAAAAAAGGGGAAGAAGAAGAATGTCGGATACGAACGTAATTCAGTCCTAAGTATTTTTTCTTGATTACCCCATTCTTTCCTGGTAAGTATTAAAGTAGGTTATTTACAAATTCCCTATCACGAAAGTTTAACTCGTGTAGATTAAAACTAGGGTTATTTGTAAATGATGATTGCCCATGATTCCAGGCGTAACCTGAAGGCGTGTATTGTGCTCTTCCCCGTCCTGGGGATCACGTGGTCTATTGGATTCGTCAACATGCTGGATGCAGGCGTGGTTACCATGTACTTGTTTACAATACTCAACTCTACGCAGGTCAGTGATTTGGGCCGAAATCGACCGACATAAGACTGGCCCACCGACAAAAGACTGACCGACCGACATAAGACTGACCTACATGAGACTGGCCAGGCCCGTAGCCAGGATTTTG
Organism: Nematostella vectensis; assembly: GCF_932526225.1. NCBI lineage: Eukaryota > Metazoa > Cnidaria > Anthozoa > Actiniaria > Edwardsiidae > Nematostella > Nematostella vectensis. The sequence goes on from NC_064044.1 coordinate 9,162,400, forward strand.
AGCGGGGGGTCTTCTTTTACCCATTTAGCGGACCATTTTCTCTTAGATAACTCGTCCATGCTCACAGTGGTACTCAATTTTCCTTCATTAGAGCGGACATTCCAGTGGCAAACCCCCCTGGCTACGGGCCTGCTGACCGACATGAGGCTAACTGACATGAGACCAACTGACATGAGATCAACTGACATAAGACCAACTGACATGAGACCAGCTGACATGAGACCAACTGACATGAGACCAACTGACATGAGACTGACTGACATGAGACTGACCAACATGAGAATGACCAACATAAGACTGACTGACATGAGACCAACTGACATGAGACTGACCGACATGAGACCAACTGACATGAGACCAACTGATATGAGACTGACCGACATAAGACTGACCAACATGAGACCAACTGACATGAGACCAACTGGCATGAGACCAACTGACATGAGACTCACCAACATGAGACCAACCGACATGAGACCAAATGACATGAGACTGACCGACATAAGACTAGCTAACATGAGACCAACTGACATGAGACCAACTGGCATGAGACCAACTAACATGAGACTGACCGACATGAGACCAACTGATATGAGACTGACCAGAATGAGACTGACTGACATGAGACTAACTGATATGAGACTGACCAACATGAGACTGACTGACATGAGACTAACTGATATGAGACCGACTGACATGAGACCAACTGACATGAGACTGACTGACATGAGACCAACTGACATGAGACTGACCGACATGAGACTGACCGACATGAGACTGACCGACATGAGACTGACTGACATTAGGCTGACTGACTTGAGACTGACCGACATGAGACTGACCGACATGAGAATGACCGACTGACACGAGACCAATTGACATGAGACTGGCTGACATGAGACCAACTGACATGAGACTGACCGACATGAGGCTGACTGACATGAGACCAACTGACATGAGACTGACTGACCTGAGACCAACTGACATGAGGCTGACCAACATGAGACCAACTGATATGAGGCTGACCGACATGAGACCAACTGACATGACACTGACTGACATGAGACTGACCGACATGAGACTGACTGACTGACACGAGACCAATTGACATGAGACTGACTGACATGAGACTGGCCGACATGAGACTGACCTACGACAAAAAACTGATCTACATGAGACTGACTGACAGACATGTTACTGACTGACATGAGGCTGACCGACATGAGACTGACTGACATGAGACCAACTGACATGAGACCAGATGACATGAGACCAGCTGACATGAGACCAACTGACATGAGACTGACTGACATGAAACTGACTGACATGAGAACAACTGACATGATACCGACCGACATGAGAATGACAGACGTGAGACCGACAAAGACAGATCAACTTGAGCCAGAAGACCCGATGATTAATGTATTGGTTGGTTGTTTGACGATGATTGTTATTTTGCCATTTTGACACTTTGTTTTTTATAGGGCCTGCTCATCTTCATTTTGCACTGTGCTTTGAATCTTGAGGTAAACAAAGTGTGTTAATGTATATTAACCCCCGCGTCTCAGATTGTTCCACAGATATGTGAGTCTCAGAGGGGTGCTTCTTAGAGACGTGTTCCTCAGAGGTGTTTTTTAGAAGAGTGTTTATCAGAAGGGTTTGTCTTGGAGGGATGTGTCTCAGAGGAGTGTGTAGCAGAAGGGTGTGTCTCAGAGGGGTGCGTAGCAGAAGGGTGTGTCTCAGAGGGGTGTGTAGAAGAGAGGGTGTGTCTCAGAGGAGTGTGTAGAAGAAGGGTGTGTCTCATAGGAGTGTGTAGCAGAAGGGTGTGTCTCAGAGGGGTGCGTTTTAGAGGATAGTTTCTCAAAGGTGTCTCCTCTTCGTTTGCTGTCTTTTATCTCATACCCTTGTACCTAATATACATCATACGTACTCAATATGCCGAATTTTGATACAGATCAGAGCGGCATTAAGGCGAAAACTCTGCCGCAAAAGCCAGATTGAAGATCTTAGCTCCTCGCACAGCCACAAAAAGACACACGGACAAAGTTTGATGACCGCACCATCGAAGACGAAAGGCGTAGAACTACAGCTAGAAGACGTCGACCCTGGAGACTTGCCTGGCACAAATACTATATAATGAAAAACCAAATATCTATCAAAAGAGGCATGGCACAATTTTACGTATTCCAAAAAACTACAAATAACTATAGATTAGGATCTTGGCTCCATGTATATGTTTATTGAGGATAGCAACTCGTATATAACAAAATAAAATGCCGCTATTATATTTATCAATCAAGGTAGATCAAGATCCTGAATCTTTTAGAATATGTTTATAAAGGATATCAACTCATATATGCCTGTACCGGAAAAATACAGAGGGTCTCAAAAACCTAAAAAACTCGTGGTTTCGGGTTCTCCTTTCTGGTTATAGCGACGGAAGTTTTCATGTAATTAATGACTGCAAAGAATACGTCAATGATTAAGCCATGCTTGTGGGTCCAGCGATTTCCGGCCGAGAAATCGCACGACGGAGAGGGAGAGCACGCAAGGCCTGATGGGTATCCGAGTATTAGGCCACGGGCTCTACGATTGCTCAGCGGCTGTTCTTTACTTTTGTACATAACTTAACTTGGTATATTTATTGTTGCATTATCGTCTTTATGTAGAAGACCATTGGGTCAGAAGTTAACAGGTATCCGAGCATGGTATCAAGCTAGTTACTTATAGTGGCTTATAAAGGAGGAACCTCAATATAGCGACACCCGATGTAACGATACTCTCGATATGACAATACTCGATATAGCGACACTCTCGATACAGCGACACTCGATATGACAATGCTATCGATATAGCAACACTCGATATTCTCGATATTGCGACACTCGATATGACTATACTCCCGTTATATACACTCAAAATAACGATATGCTGAGGGAGTTGGGGTGGGGCGATGCCGTGGGGTTGAGGGTGAGATGACACTGGGGAGTGGGGGCGAGGCGATGCTGAGGGAGTGGGGGTGGGGCGATGCTGAGGGAGTGGCGATGCTGAGGGAGTGGGGGAGGGGCGATGCTGAGGGAGTGGGGGAGGGGCGATGCTGAGGGAGTGGGGGAGGGGTGATGCTGAGGGAGTGGGGGTGGGGCGATGCTGCGGGAGTGGGGGAGGGGTGATGCTGAGGGAGTGGGGGTGGGGCGATGCTGAGGGAGTGGGGGAGGGGCGACGCTGAGGGAGTGAGGTGGGGCGATGCTGAGGGAGTGTGGATGGGGCAATGTTGAGGGAGTGGGGGATGGGGTAATGCCGAGGAGGAGGGGTTATGCAAACCGCTTATTGTGAGAAAGAGTTCCTGATGACTCAAATCAAGGCAAGTGCAGCATTGTCTATATTATTTAGAAACGCACCAGCCATCAGGTTAATGTTCTATAACATAAATTCAAATACACCCCTTTAAATCTGGACTAGACTGAGAACTATCAAGACACCTGTCTAAGCTTGTTTAAGCCTGGAGTCCCCCTTCAGTTATTATAACATAACACATTAATAAATTGAATTTTATCCCAACATCTGAATCCTGCTGTTTAACTCTCTAGGAAGGTTAATAAAGACCAACTGATAATATTAAATTTCACATCAGATTCTGCGTCCAATCGCCCGTTTGTAAATTGTGATAAATCGCCATCTAATAATGCATCTTAGTTAAATAAAGCTCACGTTCAGTAATTGAAATTCTTAGATTTTGAGATAATTTAAAAGTTATTTTGATTTGCATTCAACGGAATTGATCTGTTGATAGTAATTATAAAAGTATAAAACGCATTAAAATTAAATTTTAATATTTAATAGAATATCAGTTAATACTTTATTTACTGTGTGTTATTCTTTATGTATGCGTTCCAACCGGAAAATCACTTATATATCACGTTTAATCAATAGATCGATAGGTGAATTTGATTATTTTCACGCTTTTAAAAGGAAAGAATATCAAAATCGCTTTTTATGCTTTACATGGATAGCAATGCCTTCGATTATAAATTTTTGCTTGTAAATTTTGGGTTGCGGTCAAGAAATAACTGCTCATCTACGTGGGGTATACGTTCCGAAAAATTAAACTTTTATATTTAATAACAGCTCTGTTTGCATTTAACTTATTAACTGTGTGTTTTCTCGTTGTCTTTTTGCGCATGCGCTGCAACAAAAACACTATATCTCTATATCTTGATTTTATCATTCTCAATCTCCTTTTTTATGGGGAGAATAAAAAATATGCTGGACTACGTAAGCTGTAAAACGAAACGCATCAATAGTAGTGTGGCAAGAGAACAATATCGGAAACGATGAAGTTTGCTGCGGTTGTTTATGGTGTTTTCCTTTCATTGGAAGGTAAGATTTCTGTTTTTATCTTTTGCGCCAATATGGCCTTTTAACTTTTTTTCTATTTGTTTTTAACTGCTAAATGCAATTCTCATCTTGTAGTGGAAAAGCACTAGAATTCGCAAAGTAAATGGTTTAGCTCAGATGTGCTAATATTTTTTTTCTAGTTCGTTTGAAGAAGTTTACCCATGTTGGAAGATTTTTTAAAATACGTTTATGTTATTTGTAAAATACTATAAGGATTGCTGATTATATTCGCCAGCCCACAAAACAGCCCGATCGCACGCTTTGAAGGGGCTATAAGCGCGTTTACATAAGAACAAATTTTTGACAACAATTACCCGCGAGAGGCCTTAAAGGCCAAAAGTACTACAATAGTTCGCGAAGTTCCAGACTTGTCCGTTTTCTTACGCTTGAGTTTTAAGAGGATGGAGGACTTGACCTTTTATAAATTTAAAAATGTGGAAAACCGTCGCGCGCCATCTATTACTTAAGCCTTTAGATGTATTCTTATCGCGAAATCATGGAGTCCCGCATAAAGTAATTTCCAAATGAGCAACACAGACATAGCACCAGGGAGGATTAGGGGGGAAGGTCTTTTTTTTTTGGCGGGGGAGGGGGAGGGAGGGTTTTTTTTGGGGGGAGGGGTGAGGCTTTTTTGGAGGGGGTGAAGGAGGTGTCTGTGTGTGGGGGGAAGGGAGGTGTGTGTGTTGTGGGGGAGGCATGTATATTATGCAATCTATGATTAGTTCGATGCGCATTACCATACATAAAGCTTGTTACCTATGAATTGCGTATGAAAATGATTAGGGTGGATTTAGTTTTTCTTGGATGTTCGATTATTTAATTTTAAAAACTTATTAAAAGTTTGAGAAAAAATAACACCGACAGACCAATTCGGTCATGTTGTCTTGTGGCCGGGGAACCCTGGAAACTAGTCTTTTGATGCACCACAGAAAACCCGATACCATAAAGACGACACTTTATATACATATTTTGGATTTTGATATAGGTGCTTTTATATTCAGTTTTTTTCAGCTTAAAGATAACGGCACAGCCATGTGCATCACCATGGCAACATAGCAATATGACAAACAAATGCTATCTTGTAAACAATGACAAAGTGAAGCTGTTCCACGAAGCACAAAATAATTGCTCCAAGCTTGGGGGTCAGTTGTTTGTGGAGCCTGATAAAGAGAAATGGAAATCTCTTTTCTCGGAGATCAGTGGATGGAGTGTTGACAGCAAGTATTACGTCGGAATAAAGAAAAATGAAGATTTTGTTTGGCAATGGTTGGATAAAACACCTGCCAGTATCGATGGTTCAGGGCCTTGCGCCTATATTAATTTTTCATTATATTCCATTAATACTGTCAGTGGCAGTGAAACTTGCAATATGGGATACATTTGCCAAAAAGAACCTGAAGGTGAGATTTTATAGCTGGTGCCTTAAGTGTTATATTACATCTTTTTATATGTTGGGTTAAATACACAAACTTTATCTCAATATTTTAAGCGATCTCTATCAACCCTGACCCCTTCGTAACAGTAAACTTTTAAATTTTAAAGCAGTGTCTTTAGATTCCTTTTACTAAAATTTTAAAAACATAGTGTTCTTTTTCTTGCATTGTGTCACATTCTATAAAGAAAATTTTCATCGATGAGGGAATTACACGGTAATATTCACTCGAAAAACGATATCGCACGAGTCGCGCATTGACTTTTTTAAGGTTACATGGTAGTAATGATGATAGCGGTAATGGAATGTCAATGGCAATCATGATGATGATGATGATGATTACAAGAACGTTGTCGTCGATTAAAATTACAAAATTGAATAGATATATTTTTTAAGTCGATTTTTATTATGATGTCTGTTTAACAGTACCGTCGTCGTCTGAAATATATACGGCAACAACAAGTAACATTACAACAAGTTTGGCCAACGCGGCAACAACGGCAGCAGCGGCACTTAGAATAGCGGCAACAACACCAACACCAATAACAACAACAGCAACTATAGCGACAACAGAAAGAACAACATCAACAACAGCAATTTGGACAGCAACAACAACGACCGCACCACCAGCCACATATGATACAAGCATTATAACAAGTGCGACCACAACGTCGACTAGCACGAGAAAATCTACAGCAGTAACAAGAACACCAGCAATAACGAAAATAATTACAGTAACAACAACAAAGACAGTGACCAAGACGATAATGGTTACAAATACCATAGCAACCGCAACAACATCAACATTTTCACTACCGAAGGTGAGCAGATACGGTATAAGACAATCATATGGATGCGCATAATGGTGATGAGCAGAGGCGGATCTAGGGGAGGGGCAGGTGATGTGCGGATTCACTCCCCTCTTATTCTGGCACCCACTCCACCCTGAAATAAAGCCCTAGAGTCATATGCATGAGGCGAGAGTATGAAATGGTTGATATGTGGTCATATTTTGGAATGAAAGGCAGAAGTGAAAGTAATGACATTTGATGATAAAACATCATAAACAATTTAGGTTCGCATGTATCGTAAATTAGGTTAGGTTGTAGGCGCGTACCCAGGATTGGCGGGGAGGGGGGGGGGGGTGCCCAGTCATAGGAATCACATGGAAAAAGCATACTATTCGAAGATTCCTTAATAAGAAATGACCCACTTTTTGTCCACCAGGGGGGGCCTGAGGTTGGTTAGGTTAGATTGCATGGTGATTGTGAAACGAGATTGAGATCTTAACAAGTGTAATTCTGGTTATGTAATCTTGGCTTTTTAATCATTTATTCATCTCTTAGATCAACAATCTTATACAAGACTTGATTCAGCAACCGAAAAATGTTTCATTCGAGGTAAGGTGCATATAAAAATGATAAGAATGATAACCAACCACTAATAACTGTTTTTCTTAGGAGGCCGTGGTAGTTGTTGACAACATCACAAGTCTCTTAAACGAACCTCAAATTGACTCAAGGCTGGCCATCAGCACTTTGATGAATGCTTCTAGAGCCTTCGAGAAGTTCGCGGCTGAGTATGGCGCTAAACACCTGAATGAGACGAGCCCAAGAATTTACAAAGTTTCCTCTGGAATAAGTATTTGACTGATTTATTATTGCTTTTTTTAAATATGTTTTTCGTAGTCGTCGTCGTTGTTTCGTTTTATGGTGCTGCTTCTTAAAGCCGCATTGTCACCAGTTAACTTCCGGAGTTCCGACGGAAACCTCAACCGTTAAAGACAAAAGAATCTATTAGAATCCGAGATATTTAACAGGCCATCCGCTCTAAATTATCAGTCATATCTTTACAGAAACTTCCAATAGACACACTGCTTTCACAATTGGTTGGTCCGGCGACAACTGTTATACTGCTATACTGACAATTATACTGAGTGTTTAGAATTGAAAGGCGCGCGGGTTCCCTGTGGACCTAACCCATAATGCCCGGGGCGCGCGAAGTTAGTAAAGGTTCTTTGGAGAAGACATGTTTTGTTGACGCTTTGTTCGGTGTTTTGTGTTGTTGAAATAAAGATCGTATTTTTACCCGTGTGGAGGGAACAACAATTTTGAAATATTTTTCGCGTTTTCCGTTCAAAATCATCGGAGATTGTTACGTAATCGACCGGAAGTAAAACTAGTGAAAATACGGCTTTATTAACTGATGGGTGGTGATGATTTTACTCATATTGTTTGGAATTGTTGATACTTCTATTTGGCTTAGCGATGTCAAATAACTTTAGCGATTCTCCAAAGTTGAATATTTGACAAAAAAAGGAGTTCTTGCGCGATATAGGAGCGGAAGTTTTATAATTATTTTCGAAATTACATCCTCCTTTTTCCAGATGTGCTATTGCAGAAGGTTTTTAAACCGAAGCATGCGAGGGATTTCGAGTTCAATTACACAAACACCATCAACGAGCTGACGATCCAAGCTAACATTCCCTGGCAGAACATCGACAACGGTAAGCTGACAGTAATGAGTTCCGTGATGTCCTGTTGAATTACCGAGGATAATTATGTGTCTAATACAGAAACGAAAAGGGCGTGGTCACTAATAATTGAGTGCAGGTAGCAAGGGGCGTGGTCATATTTAACTAGGAACAGGATAATTAGGGGCGTAGTCAAGATAACCTAGCTACATGATAATTAGGGGCGTGGTCAAGATAACCTAGCTACAGGATAATTAGGGGCGTGGTCAAGATAACCAAGCTACAGGATAATTAGGGGCGTGGTCATGATTAACGATGGGTAGGATTATAAGAGGCGTGGTCATGATTAGCTAGCTACAGGATAATTAGGGGCGTGGTCATGATTAACGAGGGGTAGGATTATAAGAGGTGTGGTCATGATTAACGAGGGGTAGGATTATAAGCGATGTGGTGTCATGATTAACTAGTTACAGGTAAATTAGGGGCGTGGTCATGAATAACGAGAGGGTAGGATTATAAGTGGTGTGGTCAATATTAAATAGCCACAGGATAGTTAGGGGCGTGGTCATGATTAACGATTGGTAGGATGATAAGTGGTGTGGTCAAGATTAACGATGGGTAGGATTATAAGAGGTGTGGTCATGATTAACTAGCTACAGGATACCCTGTTTCTAAAACCTTTGCACTCTTATTAACCCTTATTTCCTGGCAGGTGCGGTGATCCTTGCTGTGGTCTTTAAAAACTTCAAACGGACCCTACTCTCTACCCTACTCTCTATTGACAGGTCAGTGATTAACATCGGAAAATGATGTTAGACAAATGAAGTAAACAATATATCATTGCGCAAAGCAAAAGAACATAAGAGCCGTTGTTTAACAGTGCGAAACACAAGGTCCCGTACCAGATCCTCAAATTGCTTGAGTACCCGACAATTTCAAGCCAGGATTCAATAGTCTAAAGTAATTTTGTTCATAACTTATAATGTGTTGTCTTCTCATCAGGTCTTTAGACAGTCACGTACTATCGCTAGTACTTCATCCAAACCCGAGAAGCGTCCTCAAGAAAAACCTGACCATGACTTTTGACCATAACAGCAAGGTATGAAGTAGTTTTCTGTATTCCTTATTCCCACTGCTGTCCAGTAAGGTTAGCTATACTAACTTTTGGATTTGTTAGTTAAGCATTCCGAGAAAGTGAAAATGAATCTACTAGAAGGGGGAGGGGAGTTGGGGGGGGGGGGGGGGGCAGCAAACCCCTCTTAGCCCCACCCCCCAACTCGTGCTAGCTCCAGCCCAGCCAAACCTTTTCCAAATGTCAAACACAGGAGGAACAGAGTTTGTTAAGCTAAATAGGGGACTTGCCTTACGTTTAGAGGCAAAATAACAGCAACAAAAAGCAACTTATTTAGCGCTTACGAATAAACGGTCTATTTTCATTTAAATGTTTTATTTCTTTCGCCGTTCTCTGGCGTGACGGGCGCCAGAGACAATAAACCCAAAAATCCGGCCTCTACTTTGGCTGAAATGTGCCTTGTTTTGCGACGTGTGCTCTCCGTGTTTAATGAGAAAACCACTTCAAGTTAGGCTTTAAGGTAGGTGTCGACACCTAGGTAGTAGCTCACACTGTTAGTTTCAGAGAGTAGTTTTAACTCCAAAAGGGGAGTAAAAAAACGAGGTACAAAATGACTCCCTTTTTGGAGTAATTTTTTACTCCCTTTTTTCTACTCTCTCAAGGGAGTAGATTTTACCCCTGTAGGGGAGTAACTAAAGGGAGTGATTTACTAGGTTGCTTGCTATTACTCCATTAAAGGAGTACAATTTACCCTCAAAATGGAGTTATTTTTTACTCCTTTTTTTCCTACTCTCTCAGGGGAGTAGATTTTACCCACTTTAGGGGGTAGCTAAGTGGAGTAATTTACTAGGTTGCTTGTAGTTACTCCATTAAAAGAGTACAATTCACCCTCAAAATGGGAGTCAATTTTTACTCCCTATTTTGTTATTTCCCCCTACTAATTGGGTAACTAAAGGGATGATTTCAACCCCCTCCCCCCTGTTTTTGCAAAATGGCCGTTTAAACTCCACCTACTTCAGGGGTTAATACTGAAGAAAGTAGAGTAATTTAGAAACACCAAGGAAAAGACGTTATTATGAATTTGACAAATCATTTAATTAAACAATTCAGTTAAAAAAATAACAAAAATATAAGTTGAAAAAAATGTTTGAAAAATAATAGTCATTTGACATAAGGTATCCAGGACAAAATTACTAACAAGTGTCCCAACATAACAAAGCTGAAACAAACATAACACAATATTATTTTTCTATAACAACTTTAACAGCTTTTGAACATTACCCTTTTTGGCGTCATTACGGTTTTCCAAAAGAACTGCCTCCTCCTCCATCTTTGTATATTCAGATAAGAAGCTAGAAGCCTAATGCCTCTATATGCACCATTTAAATTTGAACCTGGTAGGCTAGCTTGAAAAGATAACTAGGTTCTTCATATGCAGGGTTTACTGTGATCAAAATATACGGACAAAAACCTACTACAGTAACATTAGATATTCAAAATAAATATCTGGACAAATTTTAGGTGCAAGACTGATTACTAGGTTTTTACTAAGATAAGTTATTCAATTTTGTGCTTAAAGTAACAGTTTATAAAGCATAGGCGCTTTAGATGTAAGTACACTGATTAGTGAATTAGTGGAGCTAAGTTATTTAATTTTGTGCTTCAAGTAACAGTTTATAAAGCATGGGCGCTTTAGATGTAAGTACAGTGATTAGTAAATAACTTAAGTTTACGAAGTTTTTATTCGTTTCTTGCGATTTACGCATTGATACATTCCTTATACCTCAAACTTCTTTCTTTTCTGGCTTTCAACTCGAGCACATTTTACTATCTCTATCATAATGTCCTGCGAAGATAATAAGAGAAACACATAAGAAGGTACTATTGCTTTGGAAGATAACAAAGAATCACAAAACATATCAGTCTAGTTCGAGAAATCCGCTCACGAACGATGATTTGATGCTGAAGTTGGTCGCAAAAATCACATTTAGTATTGAACCTATCACATTATAAAGCCAATTACACACTAACCTTTAACTTCAATCCATGTTCTGCCATCAAATCCTCAAAAAAGGTGGATTACGCGTAGAAAAGACGGGAATAAACGGCTATCTGTTTGGAGGTTATGATAATGGATTTCGTTCGACCGTTATTATTTTGCGCCTTGGGCCCAAGCCCCTCTTGGCCACTAAAGCGAGGGACGCCCGGTACATTTTGGTTTTACGGGCCCTGGTGAGCCGTCTTCTATCTGCTACCTCTCAAGCAGACCTGCAACACAGCGTAGATCTGTTTTCTAGTGCCTGTAACAACTTCGGCCTCAAAATAAACACCAAAAAGACGGAGGCTATGCATCAGCCAGCGCCTGGAAAGCCCTACACTGAACCTAACATCATCATCAATGGTCAAAAACTCAATGCTGTTGACAAATTTACCTACCTTGGCAGTACTCTCTCCAGAAACGTTGTCCTCGATGACGAAGTTACCAACAGACTAGCCAGAGCAAGCGCCGCATTTGGAAGGCTTCGTAAGAACGTTTGGAAAAGGAGAGGGATAAGAACAGATACAAAGATCAAAGTGTATCGTGCCGTTGTGCTGCCTACGCTACTTTACGGGTCTGAAACCTGGACTATCTACAAGCGCCATGCGATGAAGCTTAACCATTTCCACACTACCTGTCTGAGGAAAATTCTCAATGTTCGCTGGCAAGAAAAGATCCCGGATACTGAGGTCCTTGCACGTGCAGGTCTGCCCAGCATTCACACCATCCTGAAACAGTCTCAGCTTCGCTGGGCGGGGCACGTAGCTCGTATGCCTGATGAACGGCTTCCTAAGAAACTTCTGTTTGGTGAGCTTCAGCACGGAAAACGCTGCAAAGGTGGCCAGAAGAAGAGATTTAAAGACACCCTAAAACTCTCGCTGAAAGCATTCAACATCGATCGCACCTCGTGGGAGCTTCTGGCACAAAACCGTCAAGGTTGGCGCCGTGTCATTCGCAACGGTGCTGCGGCATGCGAGGCAAATTGGACAGCTGCCGCAGAGGAGCGTAGAGCCGCCAGAAAGTCTCAAGATCCCAAAGCTGCAACAATACCATGCCCTCAGTGCCCCAGGCTTTTCCGTGCACAGATTGGCCTTATTAGCCATCTGCGCACCCACAAGCGTCCTTAGTCCCGCTCAGGATGACGGTGAAAATGAAAAATTGAACACGATGGTCCTCGTCGTAGCGACGGACAAACAACAACAGCAAAGCGGGACTTCTTTTTTTTATAATCTCAAGTAGCATTTCTATTAGAAACAATGTATATTATTTTTTAATGTTCAAATCGGATCTAAGAATTTTATACAATTATCACCCTACCTATCTTTCTTTTAAATGCAGTACTAATTATTCTGAACGAATTTTGAAAGTACACCACATAAAACTCATGTTCGAGTCCAAGCCTGTCTTTGATTACATTTCTTATTGTTGTAGTATAGCTGACAATATATGCAAGTATGGCGAGGCCTGTTCTTGTATTGAAAATGTTCTTTTAGGATTTCCTAAGAATTTCCTAAGAGTTCCTAAATTGTAGAACTTCAAATCTTCTTCCTAAGATTTTCTTATCCAAATTATTTCAATTTTCTGGTCTACTGCTTATACTAAGAAATCCTAGGAATTTTTAGGAAGTTTAATCATATTTTGTTGTTTTAATCGAACTTAGGAAATGTTAGGAAACTCCTAGGCACAGGGTAGAGTTTTTTGTCTCAATACCAATAAATACGATAAATTATTATTTTTATCTTTTGTCTTATATAATAAAGACTATCGTTTTCCTTCTTAAATTCAGCTAATTCAGAGTAAAAAAACAACTCTCTTAATTTTATATATTTGGAGTGGTTTGTTACTGCTCTAAAAAGATACAGCTGGAGTAAAAACTACTCTTTCAACACGAGATGGCTGGAGTAGTTTTTACTCTTCAAAACCTACCCCCTAAAAGGAGTACTTTTTTACTCCATTTCTTGACCATCTGGAGTAAAAATAACTCTTTTCACTTCAGATAGTTGGAGTAGCTTTTACTCTGCTAAAATTACTCCCAGAAAAGAGTACTTTTTACTCCATTATTTGACCAACAAGAGTGAAAATTACTCTTTTTCTAATAAACCTTCGATACTAATTCTCAGCAGAGTAAAACTTACTCCGTTAAGGGAGTAAACAAAAAAATTACTCCTCAGTGGAGTAGTTTTTACTCCAATAAAGGAGTTCAAATTACTCCTTTAAAAGTACTCCATCGCAAAGAGTAGTTTTTACTCTCTGAGTAGAGTAAAAATAACTCCCTGAAACTAACAGTGCAGACAACACACTTGAAAGTAGCACATTTCAGCCAAATTAAGAAGTTTCGTGGTTCATTATCAGAATGTAGCCTGTCTGTTTCTCTTACCCTTACTTGCAGGATAAGATATTCACAGGTGAAGTTCAACGTTCTTGTGTATTCTGGAAATTCACAACGAGGTATAGTTTATGCACTGAACAGAACATAAAATTATCAATTCATTTATCGTGTATGTAAATGCAGGTGATTTCCCTGAATAAAAATTAAGAGAACCAATTGGTTGACTGATGATTAGTTTTTAATGCAATGATGTCATGAGTTGTTCATGTTGTGCTTTTCATTGACTCATTTATTGACTTAGTGACGACATGAGCTGTTTTCATTTTGTGTTAGTTCGCCATCCTACTCTGGCTCATGGTCAACAGATGGATGTACAGCGGTCTCATCTGACAATCACGTGACGACGTGTAGCTGCAATCATTTGACGAACTTCGCGATACTGATGCAAGTTACTCCAAAACCTCCCGTATGTAATGAGACGGGGAGGGCAGGGGAAGTTATTACATGACAAACTCCAAAATACTCATTCAAATTACTTCAAACACCCCGTATGTACTGAGGGGGGAGGGCAGGTGAAGCTATCACGTGACGACATTGCCATACTGATGCAAGCTACTCGAAAACCTAGCGTAGGTACTAAAGTCTGGTTCTTACTAGGACGCAAGCGTAAACGTAAGCGCAAACGTAAGCGCAACACAAGTGAGAATCGGTCAAACATAAGAGCAATTGCGCTTGCTCTTGCGCTTGCGTGAAAAGCGGAAAATGAAGTGCGCTGCGCTTGCGAAAGGCAGGGAAAGCTATCACTTAACAAACATTACAATACTGATGCAGTTACTTCAAAACCTCCCGTATGTTCTAAGAGGGGAGGGGGGAGGTTAAGGGTTAAGGGAACCTATCATGTGAAGAACTTCTCGAATACTGATGCAAGATACTTTGAACTCCCCGAGTTTACTCAAAAAGGGAAAGGCAGAGGATGCTATCACCTAATAAAACACACACAATACTGATGCAAGTTACTCCAAAACCTCTCGTATGTACTAAGGGAGAAGGGCAAGGGAAGCTAACATGTCTATAGCCAAAAGTAACGACTCTTTATTCCACCAGATATCGCCCACCGACTCGTTCGTCCTAGACCTGCTGACGTATATCGGAATCAGTCTCTCTCTGCTCGGCTCCACTCTTACCATCGTCGCTTATTTGCTGCTCACGTAAGGGTTAACACGTGGTTAACACAGGGTAACGGCAACATAAAATGACTGCTCTTCGCGTAAGGGTTAACACGTGATTTTAGATTAACAAAAGGGTTATAGCTGGGCGCTAAAACGAGCATTTACAACCCTGGTAATTACTCGCTATCGCTTACAGGTTACAGATAATTCAAGCAGAGCAGCTTGGAAGGGCTTGAGCTTTTTATAGCGGAACATTCGTCTAACTTTAAAAATGATAAATACTTTTAGACACTGCCTAAAGGCAGAGTCCAATACATGAACTTTTCATCCAGTGGTTGTCATATATTTGTCGTAGCGACCGCACGTGCCAGCAGACGCAGATTCGAGTGAACCTCGTGTTCTCGCTGTGGGCGGCTCATCTTTTGTTCCTCACCGCCATTGACGCCACGCGATACACAGTAAGGGAAATGTAACGCAACAAACAATTAGAGTCCATTTTAGTTTGCGTGACTATGTTGTGTTATGCAATAACGTTTTTGTTTGACCTCCAAACGTCGTTTTCTATTACTGTGATGCGATTGACGTGAAGTGGGTGACAAAGTCAGGACAATGCTTCTGTTGCTTTTCCATGTGTGGTGTGCGTGAAGCTGTGGTCACGCAATACACTTTTTATACTGTTCTGTAACGCAAAGCTAATCTTGGTTGTATTATATTTTGCAGGTTGTGTGCGTGACAGCGGCAGCAATGCTTCAGTTGTTCCTCATGGCCGCGTTATTCTGGATGTTGTTGGAGGGAATCCAACTCTATTTACAGCTCGTGCGCGTCTACAACGCCGACATGAACCTCAAACTGTGCTACATATTCGCCTGGGGTGAGTGACGTCAGGAAATTATATAGAAATGACGTCATTGATAAGTTAGTGACGTCATATGGTAACATGAACCTCAAACTGTGCTACCTATTCGCCTTGGTTAGTGACGTCAGGAAATTACATAGAAATGACGTCTTTGATAGGTTAGTGACGTCATATGGTAACATGAACCTCAAACTGTGCTACCTATTCGCCTGGGGTGAGTGACGTCAGGAAATTACATAGAAATGAAGTCATTGATAGGTTAGTGACGTCATATGGTAACATGAACCTCAAACTGTGCTACCTATTCGCCTGGGATGAGTGACGTCAGGAAATTACATAGGAATGACGTCATTGGTGGTTAGTGACGTCATATGGTAAGATGAACCTAAAACTTAGCTACCTATTCGCCAGGGGTGAGTGACGTCAGGAAATAACGTCATTGAAAGTTAGAGAAGTGGTAATATCAACCTCAAACTAAGCTACCTGGGGTGAGTTGGCGCGTATCCCGGGGGATACACAGGATTCCCTCAACCCCCACCCCAAAGATGGGTCATTTTTCCTATTAAAGAATCGTGGAATACTATCCTTTTTCTATATAATAAGTATGATTGCGCACCCCCCTAAGCAAATTCTGGTACGCGCCTCTCGTGAGTGACGTCATGTAGGGGTCTGAGCCAGCAATATCGTAGTAAACACGAATTCCTTCATAAAATTCTTGATGTACACAGTTCCAGGGCGACAAAAAAGTAGAGAAATCATTGAAACAGATTCGAAGTAGACCCCAAAGATGTATTGATATGACCTTTTTTCGACGTGACTGCAAAAGATGCTGGTGTCAACAAATTGTGATGTTACGTCACAATATTGTCATAAAAAGACATAATCCATGGCGTCATATCCACAGGTATCCCGGTTCTCGTGGTGGGGATCTCACTTGCCGTTGTCGCTGGGAGCGCTCGAGGTATTGAGAGCTACACACAATTAAAAGCGTAAGTGTCACGTGATAAAAAACAGTTTGTGGCTAGAATATGTAAAATATTTATGTTTCTTTTGCTTGTCGATGCTATTACAATTGTAATCTTTATTCGTTTTGTTCTTCATTTTTGGTATAGTTGCTGGATTTCCTACAATTACCATGTTGCCTGGACTTTTGTAGTGCCTGCAGCATTTGTTATTGTGGTAAGTATATACATGGGATGCCTGTGGTACGATGTCGCCTGGAAGTTTTGTCGCACACATAGCGCTTGTCATTGTGGTTATACATGGGATACCTGTGGCACCGTGTCGCCTGGATTTTTGTCGCACCCGCGGAATACCTGTGGTACCGTGTCGCCTGGATTATTGTCGCACCCCCAGCGCTTGTTATATCAAGAAAATTGAGCCCAAAATTGTCGTTTTTAGCAAACGCGGTCACTTCCATATAAGGTGAGCTTACCCCAGGGTCTTCGTAAACTTTATGACTTGTAACCAGAAGAGAAAAACAGTTACTGTGATCATCTTCAGTTAGTTGAGAAGGTCCCTGAAAAGAAACTAAGTTTTCTCGGTACCAGACCCCCAAAACGACAATTTTTTCTTCATATGTGTGGTTATACCTGGGATACCTGTGGTTTTGAAAAATTAGGAGCATGACAGCTCCTATCAACATCAAAGCATGATCTCATTGTGACTTATTTTCCAGATCAACGGCAGCATATTTTTTCGCATCCTAAAGGAGTTGTCCAACATGAGCCAGAGACAGCAAAGAGCTCAGGAAAGCTACTCCATAGTGTAAGTGAATTCCACAGGACCAAAGTAACAATTTTCCATGATTTCAGGCTCATAACCTGAACATAAAAAAAGCACAAACAGCTAAAACTGGGTTATTTACGAATGAGGTCTATTATTTTGATGAAAGCGTAACTTGTTTGGCGGCCAGAATTAAGTTAAATTTAAGTGATAGTTTCCCATGATTCTAGGGTCAACCTGAACGTAATTTAAGCACACAGGAAAAGTGGGTTATTTACAAATGAGGTCTATTATTTTGATGAAAGCGTAACTTGTTTGGCGTCCAGAATTAAGTTAAATAAGTGATAGTTTCCCATGATTCTAGGCGAAACCTGAATATTGTTTTCCGAATGTTGAGGAACAAGGGCAGCCTCGGGAGCCCAAGACGTCGAGGTCACAGGCACAAGAACTTCTCTTCTTTCCCGCCCCTGCCCCATCCGCCACCTCGTTATGCTGACCTTGACGCTCTGGGTACCCGAGGACGGAAAAGAGGGGCATTTTGAATTTAGGGCTATCATTTTGGTGAAATCGTGACTCTTACGGTATGTAAAGGTTAGAGTAGGGCGCAGAGTCCAGTTGAATAAGTGACGATTTCCCATGATTTCAGGCGTAACCTGAAGGCGTGCCTTGTGCTCTTCCCCATCCTTGGGATTACGTGGTCCATTGGATTCGTCAACATGCTGGATGCAGGCGTGGTTACCATGTACCTGTTTACGATACTCAACTCTACGCAGGTGAGTGCTTTAAGCCGAGACTCTCCGACATATGACTGACCGACATTAGAGTGTCCGACATAAGACTGACCGACTTAAGACTGTCCGACATAAGACTGTCCAACATAAGACTGACCGACATTAGACTGACCGACATAAGACTGACCGACCTCAGACTCGTCCAACATGAGAACGACAACGACCAGCCGACTGATTGATTGATTGATTTATATACCGGTTGGTTGGATGGTTGATTGCTTGGTTGGTAAGGTGGTTGATTGATTGATTTACTTTTGGTTATTCTAGGGCCTGCTCATCTTCATATTACACTGTGCTTTGAATCTTGAGGTAAACAAAATGTGTTACTGTATATCAACCCCTCCCTGTGCCCACCCCCCCATTATAAAACAAAAATATCTGTTTGGCATGCACCTTATAAGGTCAACTCATACTACATTTATCCCGAGCAATATTATTAAAAAACGGATTAATACGAGCAACATCACGCGCCGTGCCTATTTGCTGAAGTGAAATAATCGTCTTTTTGTGTTTTCCGACCAATTGCACATATAATTGTATAACACCAACTCCTACAAAAGTGACCAGATATAGATAATGTTTGTTTTTATCCCGAGCAAATTTTAATATACCATTAAAAAGTGGCTTGATGTAAGTCATATCGCGCGCCGTGCAGTTTGTCTCAAAATAATTGTATTTCAGAAGGGCGTGTCTCAGAAAGGTGTATCGCAAAGGGGTGTGTCTCAGAGGAGTGTGTATCAGAGGGGTGTGCGGTGTGTCTCAGTTGGTTGCGTATCAAAGGGGTATAGGTTTCAAAAGT
The DNA here is from genome assembly GCF_932526225.1 of Nematostella vectensis. Classification (NCBI taxonomy): domain Eukaryota; kingdom Metazoa; phylum Cnidaria; class Anthozoa; order Actiniaria; family Edwardsiidae; genus Nematostella; species Nematostella vectensis. The sequence continues at coordinate 9,181,479 of NC_064044.1, forward strand.
GTGTGTCTCACAGGAGTGTGTCTTAGTTGGGTACATATCAAAGGAGTATAGGTTTCAGAAGTGTGTGTCTCAAAGGAGTGTGTCTTAGTTGGGTACATATCAAAGGGGTATAGGTTTCAGAAGAGTGTGTCTTAGTTGGGTACATATCAAAGGGGTATAGGTTTCAGAAGTGTGTGTCTCAGAGGAGTGTGTCTTAGTTGGGTATATATCAAAGGGGTATAGGTTTCAGAAGTGTGTGTCTTAGAGGAGTGTGTCTTAGTTGGGTACATATCAAAGGGGTATAGGTTTCAGAAGTGTGTGTCTCAGAGGAGTGTGTCTTAGTTGGGTACATATCAAAGGGGTATAGGTTTCAGAAGTGTGTGTCTTAGTTGGGTACATATCAAAGGGGTATATGTTTCAGAAGTGTGTGTCTCAGAGGAGTGTGTCTTAGTTGGGTACATATCAAAGTTGTATAGGTTTCAGAAGTGTGTGTCCCAGAGGAGTGTGTCTTAGTTGGGTACATATCAAAGGGGTATATGTTTTAGAAGTGTGTGTCTCAGAGGAGTGTGTCTTAGTTGGGTACATATCAAAGGGGTATAGGTTTCAGAAGTGTGTGTCTTAGTTGGGTACATATCAAAGGGGTATATGTTTCAGAAGTGTGTGTCTCAGAGGAGTGTGTCTTAGTTGGGTACATATCAAAGTTGTATAGGTTTCAGAAGTGTGTGTCCCAGAGGAGTGTGTCTTAGTTGGGTACATATCAAAGGGGTATAGGTTTCAGAAGTGTGTGTCTCAGAGGAGTGTGTCTTAGTTGGGTACATATCAAAGGGGTATAGGTTTCAGAAGTGTGTGTCTTAGTTGGGTACATATCAAAGGGGTATATGTTTCAGATGTGTGTGTCTCGGAGGAGTGTGTCTTAGTTGGGTACATATCAAAGTTGTATAGGTTTCAGAAGTGTGTGTCCCAGAGGAGTGTGTCTTAGTTGGGTACATATCAAAGGGGTATATGTTTCAGAAGTGTGTGTCTCAGAGGAGTGTGTCTTAGTTGGGTACATATCAAAGGGGTATAGGTTTCAGAAGTGTGTGTCTCAGAGGAGTGTGTCTTAGTTGGGTACATATCAAAGGGGTATAGGTTTCAGAAGTGTGTGTCTTAGAGGAGTGTGTCTTAGTTGGGTACATATCAAAGGGGTATAGGTTTCAGAAGTGTGTGTCTCAGAGGATTATGTCTTAGTTGGGTACATATCAAGGGGGTATAGGTTTCAGAAGTGTGTGTCTCAGAGGAGTGTGTCTTAGTTGGGTACATATCAAGGGGGTATAGGTTTCAGAAGTGTATGTCTTAGAGGAGTGTGTGTGTCAGAAAAGTATGTCTCAGAGGGGTTAGTCTCATCGGAGTGTGCCTCAGAGAAATGTTTCTCCTAATTGTTTGTTTTCGCAATGGGCGTGCTGTCTTTAATTTCTATATACCTAACATACATTATGTTTAATTGATACAGATGAGAGCGGCATTCAGAGGGAAGCTCTGCCGCGAAAGCCAGGTTAAAGATTTTAGCTCCTCCCACAGCCACAAAAAGACACAGGGGCAAAGTTCGATTCCCACACCATCGAAGACGAAAGGCGTAGAACTACAGCTAGAAGACGTCGACACTGGAGACTTGCCTTACACAAATAATACATATTGATAGACTTGACAAAATATCTATCAAAAAAGGCTTGGCACAGTTGACGTATTCTAAAGACTCGACTCTGTAGAATTGATAAATTCATTTGATATGGTTGCCTCAGGCGCGTAGCCAGGCAGTCATAGGTATCATATAGAAAAAGCAGATGATATGAAGATTCCTTAATAAGAAATGATCAACTTTTTGGCCCGCGTACCCCCCAGTGTACGCGCCTGTGTCTTTAGTACAGATATTAGAATAACGTAAAAAAGTCCCTAAGTAGTTGTCAGCCCACTATTGAATTGCTGCTGATATATCTTATTTAAAGTTATATGCATGCATCTACAAGTCAACAGGTCAATCAGTCAGTCTTTATTCAGAAAATGCTGAACAACAAGGAACAAAGAGATTACTCTGTTATGTAAAACGCCCACTTTAAAGGAATTATTACTATGAAATAAGAAATAGAATGCCGCCAATTATATTTATCAATCAAGGTAGATCAAGATCCTGAATCTTTTAAAATATGTTTATCAAGGATATCAACTCATATATGCCTGTACCGGCAAAATATAGAGGGTCTCAGAAACCTCAAAAACGCGGGGTTTCGGGTTCCTCTTGTGTGTAACGCCTAGAGAACCCGGACATGCATCCTTTATCTTTAATAATTTCTGGTTATAGCGACTGCAGTTTTCATGTAAATAGCGACTGCAAATAATATGTCAAAGGGTTAGCCATGCTTGAGGATCCAGCGATTTTCTTTTTTGGCCGAGAAATCTTACGACGGAGAGGGAAAGCACGCAAAGGCTGCTGGTTATCCGAGAATACCACGAGCTCTAGGATGCCTGGACCCCCAGCAGCTTAATCATTAACTTTTGTACATAACTTAACTCGGTATATTTATTGTTGATACATCGTCTGTATGTAGAAAGTCAGTAGTAATCTTTTAAAATAGTTGTATTGCATTATCTTTGACTTTTGTACATAACTTTATTTATTGTTGCACTTTCGTCTTTATCATTATGTAGAAAGTCAGAACTAGGGACGAGTCGATTATGCTAGCATAGTTTCTGGCATTCTGGCATCATCACCTTAATAATATCATATTGTATTTACTTAGATAAAGCACGCGCTCAGTAAAATTGAATTAAAAACTCGAGTAAAATTAAATTTGAACTGTCGGATTTCGCTTTCAACATTTGATAGATATATCTAATAAGTATGCGACATTCAAATATTTAATTAAATCTATGTTCTCATATACTTTATTAACTTTTCGTGTATGCGTTCCCACAATAAACACCCCTGATCTTTATCTCGATTCATCAGATCAAAAAATATATTTGACTTTTCTCATACTTTTAAAAGGAAAGATTATCAAGTTCGCTTCGTATGCTTTGATGACTAACATTGCCTTCAATTGTTGCTCTCAAAAAGTCCAAGAAAGTTGGGTTGCGATCAAGGATCAACTGCTCATCTGCGTGAGGCATTCGTTCCGAAAAATTAAACTTTAATATTTAATAACAAGTCTGTTTACATTTACCTTATTAATTGTGTGTTTTCTTGCCGTCTTTTTCTGCGCATGCGTTCTAACAAAAAACACCATCTCTCTGTTATCTTGATTTAAGTCTCCTTTTTCATTGAAAGAATCAGAAATATCCTGGGTATACGAAGGAGTGATAACTGATAAGCTGTGAAACTGAAGCTGTAACGTACCAATAGTATCGTAGCAAAAAGATCGGAAAATATGAAGTTTTGGGCTGGTATTTTTGGTATTTTTCTTTCATTTGAAGGTAAGGAGTACGAATTTGTGTTTTTATTTGCCAATCTTCAGCTTCTACATCAATTGCAAAGAAAATAATAGGGACAATATAACGTTAAATTAAAATAACGGATTTTAAGGCCATAGTTACATAGTTGGTAGAGATTTAGGACTTGAATTGTCTATTTTGGCCTTTGAATGTATATATTTTCAATTGTCACTGCTCAATTTCGGCCTTTACCATTTGAAAAATGTGACGCTTCTATGAAAAAAGTGTCTATGCTGGAACCACAAAAGAAACTTAAACGGTTTTTGGTTCTAAAATAACCTGTTAATTACATATCAAAAGTCCCAGAAAATCCCAGCACGGCAACATCACGAAAAACAGGATTTATTTGAGGCCGTCGAAAACGATTTCTAGCCGCATGGAAACGAGGCTGGTAAAATCATTCAACGTTGCGGCTAGAAAAACAGTGTAAAATGCGCAAAATTAAAAAATCTAAAAAGCAAATCGGCTCTAGCCTATATAGCTATTTCGTTAGAAAACGTTTAAAAAATTGTCAAATAATTTTAAATTGCAAGCAAAATAAATTTAAAGGTATTTGGTTGGACTACTAAACATAAAAGGAGAATAAAAGGTAATAAAAAAAATATTAAAATGCTGCCGGAGTTTGCTTGTTTAGATACCGGCCTCTTTGCAAAACTAGTGTCTGAAAACTCAGACATGATGTCTCAGTCAGAAATTATGTTTCTCATGCTGAGTGGTTGTGAGTCGTTTTAAAGCGATCGGAAAATTTCCCTTGTTGCAAAAGCTGGAACATTTGAAGAACATTTGAAAAACATTTGAAGAAATCTACATTGTGTTTTAGTAATGATCGATATCTCTAGTTATCGATTTAGTACAATTAAATCATGTTTGCACTAGAAAAATTGATTCACGTCATGTTACAAAAAAAATAACAATAGCATTGCTTGGAATGAATTTAGTATCTTAAACTCTAAAATGTCTATGTTTTTAATGCGTTCTTTCCAACCCATCTAGTTTTAAAGTGAATAATTCAATTACATGCTGGTGGCGGGTGCAAATTAAATACCATTACATTACATTGGTAAATCTAAAATAAATGACTTGAGAATCAATTCAATTACATTGGCTGATCCAAAATAAATCATCTCGAAATTAATGTACAATACAGTTAAATTGCGTCCTGGAAGTATTTCATACAGAAAACGAGTGAAGACAACTCGAATTGATAAGAGCAGGCTGTGGGGATGTATTTTTATAAGGATGGATCAGAGACTGGGCGTCATCCTAACTCTGATCGAAATGCAAGCCCAATGGGCGTCATCCTAACTCTGATCGAAATGCAAGCCCACTTGGCGTCATCCTAACTCTGATCGGAATGCAAGCCAAATGGGCGTCATCCTAACTCTGATCGAAATGCAAGCCCACTTGGCGTCATCCTAACTCTGATCGAAATGCAAGCCCACTTGGCTTCATCCTAACTCTGATCGAAATGCAAGCCCAATGGGCGTCATCCTAACTCTGATCGAAATGCAAGCCCAATTGGCGTCATCCTAACTCTGATCGAAATGCAAGCCCAATTGGCGTCATCCTAACTCTGATCGAAATGCAAGCCCAATTGGCGTCATCCTAATTGCGCTATTTGTAATGAAGCTATACGAAGCGATGATGGCGTAAGTCTTACCTTAAAAATGCAAAGATGGCGTTAATAGTGCAAGTAAGGCGAGAGGGGATTTGATCAATGTTGTTGAAGGGGAGAGTCCACAAGAACTGTCGACAAAGATACACCCACCCAACAAATATTGCAAGATCAAGGTGGGCCACACTCCCAAGCCTCAATCTCGCAGACATTTGCCGTTTGCATTTAAAAAGGACTGCCTCTTTTGTGGAACTGAAATTGACCATGAACAAGTACGGAAAAGGGGAAGGGTAGTATGCACGGTGCGAAGACTATGGGCGGCAGGAGGCGATATTGAGCACATGCGAGGCCAGAGAAGATGAATGGGCTGAGGTGCTACGCGCAAGGAGCCAAGGCGTTCATAACCTCCCTGCGGATGATGCCATAAATCACCATAAATGTAGCACAAAATTTAGGACAAATACGAATATCCTAGGACCGTTCGTTAGCGATCAGCCAGAAAACAGGAAAGGAAAAACCGGGCGTCCAGTGGACCAAAACGTGAACGACGCATTTCTAATGCCAGTCCAGTATTTAGAAGAGAACGATGACGAACAAGTTACTGTTTCTGATTTGACAGGAAAATGCAAGAGGGTTCAGGAAAGTCAGCTGTTGGAAGCGCCTATAGCATCCGCCATATGAAAGAACGAATAATGGAGCATTTTGGAGAGAACGTTATAATTACAAATAAACCTGGAAAAAACATTGTAACTTTCCGAAGGACTACCGCGTCCATCTTAGAAGAGTTTCACTCGCAACAGAAAAAAACACGCAAATCCCGAAGATGAGAAATTGGATTATATCAGAGCTGCAGCAAAGCTTTTACGCAGTGATCTAAAGCTAATCGAGACACCCAGCGACTACAACCCTTTAGCCGAGACTGACGTTGATAAACATGTCGAGTTTTTACCCCATTACTAAGAATTCTTTTAAATGGGGTGTTCAGGGAAAAAAGACGGCTATGAAAGTAGCATCTATCGGACAAGCAATGATGCAGTCCACGCGTCCCCGCGCAATTCTTGCCCCCTTACAGATCGGTTTGGCAGTCGAGCTACATCACGGCTTCGCCTCTCGCTACTTGGTTGATACTCTTCCAGCAGCTCCAGAGAACTTGCTCAAGATGATACGATGTAACTGTTCTACAGACTGCTCGACCGCGAGATGCTCCTGCCGCAAGCATGAACTCGACTGCTTCTTGGCATGGATGCACCAATAACAGCATCGACCAAGTAAAGACACAGGTACCCCAAGCTCACTGTGTGTTTGAATAAATTATAGTGGTTCGCGTTTACAGTAAACATATGGGATTGAAATAAGCCGTTCACTTTACTACGAAATAAAATCGTAAAACTCTAAAAAATATTCTGACCTCACAGTGAAGTCATTAATGTGGTCTGGGTGAAGTTTGAAGCCAACTGGGCTTGCATTTCGAGATTTACGTTGTTGGAAAACAGGGGCCGGTTCCTCTGTTCCTGGAAGGCCGATTAACTTACCCTCGATCAGCGCCTAATCCCGGGTTAAAATTCGCTAATCGTAGGTTAGCTAACCGGCGGATAACTCACCGTTCCCGAAAGCCAAAAAATCCCCCGAATTACTAACCCTGGATTAAACGAGTGAAAAACTGGTTTGAGGAGTAAAATTCACACAGGGTACCCAGTATATCAACAGAAAATAACTTGAATTTACCTTTGGGGATTTTATTCTCGCAGAAAAATCCCAAAACACCTCTACATCACCTGTAATTACCTCCATTTCATGGCCAAAAATGTGTCATTTGCAGGATTCGACTTGGTGCGTGACACTAGCGAGACAGATTCATTTCAAGTATAAATTTCATGTAACTTTCTGTCTGTCCCAGCACAATTTTCAAGTCAGCATCGCAACGAAGGTCACATAATAAAGCGAAATGTTAGGATATTTGATCCCTACATTGTTTTGTGTAACGTCTTTTTTGTCGACAACTTTATTTTATGAAGCTTTAGTTCTACTACAAAGTTTGGGAGGCCTGTGTTACGCCAACTAAACAATGGGTTAGCGAGTTAACCCCCCTCGCGAGCAGGGTTAGATTTTACCTCCAAACTGACCCAGAGTTAGCGCTAACCAGCGTTTCGGGAACGGAACTAATCTGGGGGTAAAAGTTTAATCGTGGGTTAGGGTTAATTTAACCCTGGATTAGCGCAAATCGGCTTTTCAGGAACCGGCCCCAGAACAACGTAACTCTGCCCAATTGGCTTCAAACTTCACCCAGACCACATTTGACTCCACTGCCAGTTCAAAATATTTTTAAGAGTTTTACGATTTTATTTCGTAGTAAAGTGAACGGCTTATTTCAATCCCATATGTTTACTGTAAAAGTGAAACACTATAATTTATTTATACACACAGTGGGCTTGGGGTACCTGTGGTGAAGATGACTGAGCCGACTTAGTAATATGATAATAATGTCGTACCTTTGCTGTACTCCCTCCGCCCTGTTAACATTTACACTAATTGTGTATAATCGATTTAAACGCTGACGCGCCTATATTTTGAAAGAGCCTAAACTAACGCGCCAGGGCGAGCTAGGTTCACAAAGTAATGGACTTTATATGATACAAGAAAAAATAAACAACTGTTTGCCGAACGGCTTATATGGCTTTGATGCAAATTTAACGAAAACTAACATTTCGTCAATAAACTGGCCTGTCCACAGCAAATTATAAATACAAAATGTTTCTCAGTTTGTCTTTGATCAATATTTAATGTTTTTTGTGCGAAACTGCCGAAGTTTTATTCAAATATAAAGGAATTACAGGGCACTTCCGGTTTTAGCCTCGTTTCCATTTGGCACGCAGAGTACCTCCCCGCCAAAAGCTAAAAAACGGAATGTTTCCGTGCTCGGATTCTGTGGGACTTTTAGTATGTTCTTCTAAACGTTTTTACTAACAGGTTTTTGAAGAGAAAGCTTTTGTGGGAGTTAGTTCCGGGTCAAACTACAGAATGCCTGGACTATTATTATGGTATAAGTAGAAAGACTACATGCAAGCTGTATAAAAACTAGATGGTCTTCGTAGGCGTGGTGTAGACAAGGTATGAATCAACACAAGGTTGAAAAGCTATGTTAAACGCCTCTGTGAAACAGAGTGGTTGCGCTGACGTTTCGAGCGTTAGCCCTTCATCGGAGCTCGAAACGTCAGCGCAAGCATTCTGTTTCACAGAGGCGTTTATCCAAAATTACCGTCACCACTAGGGACGGTAATTTCAGTTAATGGAGCCGGAGCCAGGCTCAAAGGTCACTCGTAAATGATATCGTACGAGTACACGTATCATGCTACGATAGCACAGGTATTACTCAATATGTTTCACGTGAGATACCTTACTATACACGTTCTTAATTCTTATTGGTCGCTATCTACCTATATAAAGCGCCACACCTAAAGTAAAGTCATTCGCTCTTTCGCTTCATAAGCTACGGGTACTGTAAAGAAACATTTGAATATGCCTAAACGTTCGCGTTTGTCTGGAGGAGATGAGTTCTCTCGCCTCTCTACCGAGGTGCTTGGTCTGCGACTACAAGCCCTCAACCTGCCCTCTGGTGGAACACGGCAGCAACAAATAGATCGCCTCCGGCAAGCCACTCGAGGCGGTGAGGAGGCTTCACCTTCAGCCACGAGTGACAAAAGGGGGCGCCAAGCGCCCACCAGTCATCCGACGGATCCGACCGGTTTTTCTGAAGCCCAGCTGTCGGTAATACGGAAAACTGTGTCCGACGCTCTCGCAAGTTGGCGACCACCACAACAGGACACTCCATCACCACCAGTCGTCGCAAGCGAAGCCACTCCTGGCTCGGCGTCTCCCTTGGGTCTCGATCGCCCATTGGACGAGGCACTAGAGGGCAAGATTACTCGGGGTGAGTATATCGATCTTGCTCTCCTTCTTCCCGATAATCTTGCGCACGCCGGGCCCGAATTCCAACTTGGTTTCGCCGAGAACTCGGAGAGCGTCAGGCTCTTGCGCAATAAACGACAGAGCATAGACTCCTTCTATAAATGGGTCATCGCATACACGCGGTATGCGCTTACGATCGTCACGGCATTCCCAAGACGGGCCCGGGAGATGATCCAATACCAAGCGATCATTTCATCCGCGGCGGCAAAATACCGGGGTTTTGCGTGGCTCACATACGATGAGAACTTTCGCCGCTATGCCGCTCAGGATCGCTCAATTCCCTGGGATCGTGTCAATCTTGAACTGTGGACGGTAACATTCGCCGGGTTGGCTAAACCGCACTGCGCTTCGTGTTCCAGCCCCTGCCATCGCTCCGAAGACTGCCCTTCTGGTCAACACCGCCTCGCCACACACCGCTCACCGCGCATTCCTCGTAACAACGTGTGCTTCGACTTCAACCGAGTCACCGGCTGTTCCCGTCAAGCCTGCATCTACCCTCACGTTTGCCAAAAATGCGCCGACTCCCATCCCGCTCACCAGTGTCGCGCCGGAATCTCCGCAGGCCAGCGCCAAGGCAACAGAAGCCAAGCTCCGGGTCGCCCAGCTGCACAGTAAAAGAAAGGCAACAATAAGTACACCGATTAAAATAGATCTTCTAGAGCAGGAACTATCTTCCCATTCAGATCGGGAATTCGTGACTTCCCTACTTAATTCGTTACGTTTCGGTGCCCGCATTGGTTTTGATGGCACCCAAAAGTCTCGTGTTTCACCTAATCTGATTTCAGCTCGGGTGCACCCTGAGATAATTTCAAAAAACATAGAAAAAGAGGTCAACTTAGGTCGTATGGCAGGCCCGTTCTCCGCGCCCCCATTACCTAACTTTCAATGCCACCCAGTTGGGGTAGTGCCCAAAAAACATTCGGCCGACTGGCGCACTATTTATCATTTATCTTTCCCCGAGGGAGATAGCATTAACGATGGAATTCCTAAAGACCCTTACTCACTCCAGTACGTTAGAGTGGACGACGCTATTAGCATTCTCACCTCACTCGGCAAAGGTGCCTTTATGGCAAAAACCGACCTCAAATCGGCGTTTCGTCTAATTCCAATACACCCGAACGACTGGAATTTACTGGGGGTCCGTTGGGAGTCTCGTTATTATGTGGATTTATATTTGCCTTTTGGTTTACGCTCGGCGCCGTTTTTATTTAATCAACTCTCCGAAGCGCTAGAGTGGGTTCTTAAACATAATTACAACGTTCGTAATGTTATTCACATATTGGATGACTTCTTTGTAGCGGAGTCATCTAAACTAGGTTGTTTAGAGAGTTTCACAAGACTGCTTAAATTCTTTATCTCAGTGGGGGCCCCTGTTGTGGCTTCCAAAACAATCGGTCCTAGTACAACACTTGAATTCATGGGAATCGAGCTCGATACCCTACGTATGGAGGCGCGCTTACCTTCCGATAAATTAGAACGTCTTAAAGCATCCTTGCGGGATTTCAAGCGAAAGCGTTCCGCTCGCCTCATAGAGCTTCAATCCTTAATCGGCACTTTGCAATTCGCCTGCCGCGTTGTTGTTCCGGGTAGAACTTTCCTTCAGCGCATCATAGATCTCACGCGTCGGGTAAATCACCGATTTCATCACGTCAAATTGAGCCACGGTTTCTTTCAGGATTTAGCAATTTGGCAGCAGTTTACGGAGAACTGGAACGGCAAAGCTTTCTTCCTCGAAGAAGCAATCCGTACCAGCCCGGATATGGAACTCTATTCCGACGTTAGCGGTAGTATCGGTTTCGGCGGTTACTTCTCTGGGCGCTGGTTCCAAGGCCGATGGCCGCCTCACCTCGCCATATCCAAAAAGACAGGCATTAGTATCGAATGGCAAGAATTATTTCCTATAGTAGTAGCCTGCTCCCTATGGCGCTCCGAGTTCTCGGGCAAGCGAATTCAGTTCTGGTGTGACAATCAATCAGTCGTTCACATTGTCAACACAGGTCACTCAAAAGCGCCCAAAATTATGTCACTTATGCGTCACTTAGTAGGCATTTCCATGGCTCACAATTTTGTTGTACGTTGTCGCTTCGTACCAGGTCATTCCAACGGCATTTCTGATGCACTTTCTCGGTTTCAGATGGCACGATTCAGAGAGCTCGCACCGGCCGCGGACCAGACCCCTTGTGTCATCCCGCCTTCGCTAATGACCCTCTAACGCGCGAGGTGAAACACTACGCTGATAAGGCCCTTGCTATCAACACCAAGCGCACTTATCACGCAGGCGAGAAACAGTTCATTGACTTCTGCCTCATGAATAGGCTTTTTGACAGCCACGGGGACATTCTCCCAGCTAGTGAGAGTACTCTTATCTATTTTGTTACCTTTCTCGCGCGTAGAGTAAAGCACGGTACTATTCGCACATACTTGGCGGCCGTTCGCAACATGCACATCGAAAACGGATTCCAGGACCCTATACAGGGTCGCCTAATTTTAAACAAGGTTTTGCGGGGCATTTTACGGGTGCAGGGTCAGCACAAAACAGCTCGTCAACCCGTAACTCCACAGCTCTTAAAAGCCATTCGTCCGGTTTTGCTTAGCTGGCTAAGCGCACATGATTTCCATATGATTTGGGCGGCATTCACACTTGCCTTTTTTGGTTTTTTACGTTGTAGTGAGTTTACTTGCCCGGGCGTACGCAACTTTGACATAGTTTATAACTTATCTCCAGTCGACATAAATTTCCACCCTAACCCTTTAGCACCGCTTTACATGAAAGTCGCCATTAAGGCATCAAAAACCGACCCTTTCAGGCAAGGCACCGTTTTGACAATCGCACGCTCCGGTTGCGACCTATGCGCCGTGTCCGCCATGCAAGAGTTTGTTCGCATCTGTGGGTACACAACAGGACCACTTTTTCGGTTTCGTTCCGGTAAATACCTAACTCGGTCATTGGTCTCTAGCATTCTTAGAGACGCAGCACGCGCTTGCGGCCTTCCTCATAGCAGTTTAAAGGGGCACTCATTTAGAATTGGGGCGGCAAGCTGCGCTGCCGCTGCAGGCCTGCCCGACTGGCTTATCAAAGTGCTTGGTCGTTGGTCCTCTGATTGCTACCAGCTTTACGTACGTACACCACAAAACATTTTATTAACTGCTGCACCAAAAATGGCGATAGTCCAGCCTGTCACTCTGACTTAAGCATTGTTGTTATTGCGCTTGGGGGGATGCATTCTGCATCTTGTGGCGGTTAGTTCTGTCTGACGACTTCCCCAAGCGGGGTTTGTTTGCTATAAGGTGTGCTTGTGCGTTTGTGGACCAGCCAATACTCTCGTCCGATCCTTCACGCGGAGTGTAGGGGAGATGAGTGAGGCCTAAAGGTCATATGCTTACACTACAGTTGCTACGTCACGCGCTAGTCGTCACGTCACGCTAACTCGCTTTCGATCGGTCTGTCTCCCCCCATATTCTGCCATAGTCGTGCCTAGTGTATTCATTGCGTTGCAAAGCGGGCATTTCCTTTTCACGCGTAAAGCGACATTAATCCAAAATTACCGTCACCACTAGGGACGGTAATTTCAGTTAATGGAGCCGGAGCCAGGCTCAAAGGTCACTCGTAAATGATATCGTACGAGTACACGTATCATGCTACGATAGCACAGGTATTACTCAATATGTTTCACGTGAGATACCTTACTATACACGTTCTTAATTCTTATTGGTCGCTATCTACCTATATAAAGCGCCACACCTAAAGTAAAGTCATTCGCTCTTTCGCTTCATAAGCTACGGGTACTGTAAAGAAACATTTGCCCACCCTCCCTCCCTTTTACTGACAGGTTTCTTTGTGTGTACAGGCAGTGTTAGCTTGGCGATCAACTGTAAACAAGTATTAACTTAATCATTGCTTTATTATTGTAATAAACCGGGGAGTATCTCCGAGAGTCTGCGGTTAGTTTTGTCTGACGACTTCCCCAAGCGGGGTTTGTTTGCTATAAGGTGTGCTTGTGCGTTTGTGGACCAGCCAATACTCTCGTCCGATCCTTCACGCGGAGTGTAGGGGAGATGAGTGAGGCCTAAAGGTCATATGCTTACACTACAGTTGCTACGTCACGCGCTAGTCGTCACGTCACGCTAACTCGCTTTCGATCGGTCTGTCTCCCCCCATATTCTGCCATAGTCGTGCCTAGTGTATTCATTGCGTTGCAAAGCGGGCATTTCCTTTTCACGCGTAAAGCGACATTAAACATACCTTTTCAGCCTTGTGTTGATTCATACCACGTTTTTATTTTTTTGAAATTAAGTGAAAAGTCTTTAAAAAATCAACAGGTGTATTTCAAGAGATCGCCTTTCGATGTGCTTGTTTTAACCTTTTTTTAAAGAGATTTCAAAAGGTCTATTTTCAAAATTTTCTAGTCGCGAAAAAAAGTTAGACAATAACATTGCGCAAAGTAAAGATAGAAGAAGAGAAGCACTTATCAACTGCGTACGCAGGATTTGCTGGAGACTGGTGATGTAGGCCGGGGCAGGAGGGGGGGGGGGGGGTGGAATCTATGTTTGTCATCATTCTCGCAGTCCTCGCCAAGACTATTTGGTGTCGCTCGATGTAAAGAAATCCGGGTTCCAGTGAAATTTGAGGCATTGTGAACGTCAAAATGATAAACAGTTTTATATTCTTTGCAGCTTTTAACTGCCTAATAATAAAAGCAGAACCGTGTACATCACCATGGCAATTCAACAATTTGACAGACACATGTTATTTTGTGAGCAACGACACTGCAATGAATTTTGACGAAGCAAAGTTGAGATGTTTTGAGGGCGGAGCTCAGCTGTTTGTAAAGCCGCCAGGCTATGGCTTTACACAAGTGTTCTCGGATATCAATGGAATCATATACGGCTCTTTCAGTGCTAGCAGGTATCACGTGGGACTGGTGAGAAACAGTTCTGGCGTGTACTGGTTGGATGGAACTTACTTACCATTAAGTTCACTTGGTAGCTGTGGCTACCTTTATTTCATGTCTGCATCAAATATTTTGCTTGGTTGTGATATATGCAAGGCTTCGCGTTACATTTGTCAGAAACCGTCTAACGGTAAGCCTTTGAAGGACCGTAGAGGTGATAGGGGGGACTGGCGACACCCCCCCCCCCCCCCCCCAATATAAAAAATACTATAAGGAAATGACCATTAGGCGTGTAGCTTTGCCCCCAATATTTTCTTAATGTTTCTGTTTATCTAGACTATGTCTTAAATTTTAAACTGAAATTTACGCGCTGACATATTCTAAAATAAGAGGTAATTCAGTACCCTGTCGCTGCGCTCCGCCGCGCAGAAAACGTTTATGTTGTAAATTCTTTGAAATGACTGGACAAAGGGTGTATGAGTAGATGCGTATCAATCGGTAGTCACCTAAAAAGATACAAAATCAGTCACTGACAAATTTTTAAGAAAAACCTCTGAGCACATAAAAGTGTGTCATACGGAGATAAATGTGGAAAACCTTTCTTCTACAGCATGTGATATCAAGAGACCCATTGGATTCGTATTCTTTCATCATGGTGTCTTGGTGATATGTGATATTTCCCCATCCATCACTCTTATTAGCTATTAGTGAGCTCTCAATGGAATAAACAATTTGTAACTATGTTTTCTATTCTAACAGCATCATCAACAAATACAAGTGAGATATCAATGTCGTCAACACCGACAGGTCTTTCGATGACTATAACAACAACAACAGCTTTTGCGATAGAAGTAATACAAATAGAAGTACTATCAACACAAATTATAGTTGCAGTAACCACATCAACAACAGAGGCATTCGAAGGAACGACATTACTAGCAAATAAAACACCATCACCATCACCATCACCATCACCATCACCATCACCATCACCATCACCATCACCATCACCATCACCATCACCATCACCATCACCATCACCATCACCATCACCATCACCATCACCATCACCATCACCATCACCATCACCATCACCATCACCATCACCATCACCATCACCATCACCATCACCATCACCAGCACCAGCACCAGCACCAGCACCATCACCATCACCATCACCATCACCATCACCATCATCAACATCACCATTAACATCACTATCATCAACATCACTATCATTATCACAAAAAAACAACTACCTCTTCGGAATCTAAAACAACTGTTTCTGCATCAAGTAGCCGCCAAACTGAGAGTGTGACAAAAGTTGATATAATGTCTTCAAGTGCCACTTCTCGTTATATCTACAACAGCTGTAATGAACCTCCTACTACAAGCTGGATAACAAAGGTAATAAAAGCGATTAATTTTAAAAAGTATATTAGATATATCAATCTGAATAGGGAGGATGTTGGAAAGAGAGAGACGAACAGGAAAAAGGGGGAAGCAGGCCCGTACCAAGAGGGGTGGGGCTGGGGGTGTAACGGCGGAAAGTCCATTTCCGGTTCGCAATATACGTGCTATTTGTACACAAAACAATAAAAGTACAAGCGAATTAGATTAAAAAAAAAACAACAAAAATCCTGGGTACGGGCCTGGAAAGATGAAAGGAGAGAAGTTTGGCTTTAGCTTTAGACCAGAGATCGAGATGAGGCAGGTTTGATATACACTTGGATAAATACTACAAATAAATAAACAAATTTCAGGTGAGCGATTTGATACGAAGGCTGGCTTGGTTACCTACGGACCTGGGCAGTACGTTGCAGGTAATTGTTTATTTATCGTCTGGGAAGTTATAATCCACCATTAACGCCACCTTCTTTTCCTTCTCCGTGTACAGGAGGCCGTGGTAGTTGTTGACAACATCACAAGTCTTATAAACGAACCTCATATTGACTCAGGTCTGGCCCTAAGCACTTTGATGAATGCTTCTAGAACCTTCGAGAAGTTCGCGGTTGAGTATGGCGCTAAACACCTGAATAAGACGAGCCCAAGAATCTACAAAGTTTCCACTGGAATAGGTCATGTGAATGAATTTTTTTTATGCAACTGACGTTATCGTGGTTGTTTGTCGTTGTTATTGTTGTTTGATGTTTTTGTTGTTGTTGTCGTGGCTGCTTGTTATTGTCCTCGTTGTTTGTAGTTGCTGTGTTAGTTTGTTGTTGTCGTGGTTCTTGGTTGTTGACGTTGTTAGTCTCGTCACCAGCCTACTCTCGTTCAGCTATACTCATTCGAATTGAAAGCGCTGAATAACGTATGCGCATGCGCGTGCTCTGGCGAGAACCAAGTTAATCTTAGTGTTGAATCGCTCGATTGAAGGTACGAAAGGCTGACTTCAGTCGCTGTTTTGACTGTACAGCATTAAAACCATACTGTACAAATTATAAAAGATTTGTTTGAAAAAATGAGGAAGTCATAAAGAAAATTATAGCCTTAGCTTTGCGCTAGTTTTCTTAGCATTTGCCAAAATGTGACAGTTCGCCGGTAAAAAGCCGCCATTTAAAAAACAAAAAGGCTGGTTAATCGCGTGGTACTGGAACTAGTCTCGCGTGACCGTGACCGCGCAGCATAGATACGCCTGGAAACGAGGCTAAGATTTGGGAACGAAAATGTGATAATGGCAAAAGTAATGCCTTTGAGGCTGTTATTTGTGTTAGCGAATATGATAAACATGGGTGGCGTCTTTCTTTTTTCAACGTTGTAGATTTGGCTAGCTAAACATGAACAAAATGCAGCTAATAGATGCTAGTAGAATTTTCTTGCGCTTGAAGCGATAGAGCGATTAAGGAGCTGGGTGGTTTTATTTTTTCTTATCACTCCCTTCTTTTTCTAGATATGATATTGCAAAAGGTTTTTATTCCGGAGCAAGCAAGTGATTTCCAGTTTAGTTACAGAAACAATATCAACGAGCTGACAATACAAGCCAACGTACCCTGGCAGAACATGGACAACGGTAAGCCCGCAAAGATAAGTTCCGTGATGTAATGATGAATTACCGACGATACAACACATAAAATAACAGGCCATACGCAAGCTAAGTTACCCTGGCAGAACATGGACTACGGTTAGTTTGCAGTGATAGATTTTGTGATGTACTACCGAGGATACTATACTGTACTACATATAAACGAACAGACTATTATAAAGCTTAGTGAGCCTAGAAGAGCATCGACGACAAGAAATTACGTCAGGGGCGCAGCCATGGGATCGACGAAAGGAGAGCTAACGCAATAATGAAATGCTATAATCAAGGAAAACCGAATACAGAGGTGGTTTTGTGATGTGCTGATGAATTACCGAGGAAACAAGGTTGCTGTACTACACATAAACGAACAGGCCAAATATGAGCTTAATTACCCTTCTTTTAACCTTCTGCAATATTGACAACAAGAGGTTGTTGCATCAGTGGCGGACCCAAGGGATCGACAAATAGAGGGGTAATGCAATAAAAAAAGTGTTATAAAGTTAAAGCAAGACTGGATACAGTGGCGGATGAAAAGGGGTACAGAAGGCCCTTCCCCTTCCTACCATCCCTTTTCGGACCAAAATTTCAGAAGAAATGTATGGGAGTTAAACTTCACAAATTTCTCTCCCTCCGTCATATGTTTTATAGATATTGGTGTCCAACCCCCCCCCCCCCCCCCCCCACCCCACCTACCCCCTTTCGAAAACTCCTGGATCCGCCCATGTGAAAATTATTTTCTTGGCAGGTTCGGTGATCCTTGCTGTGGCCTTAAAAAGCTTCAAACAAACCCTACCCACCGCCAGCAGTATTGAAAGGTCAGTGATAAAAATTTTAAAAATTAGAATTAGAATTTTTCAGAATTCTAATAGATAGCTTTGTTCATAGCTTATGCAAGGAAGGAAAAAGCCGCCAAATTTAGTCGTGTGATGTTTTTCCTTTATCTACAGATCGATTGACAGTCACATACTATCGCTAGTGCTTCATCCAAACCCAAGAAGTGTTCTCAAGAAAAACGTGACCATGACTTTTAACTACAGCCGTAAGGTATGGTAAAGATATCATAATTTTGAGAGTTTTTATTTCTTTACTTCCTCCCCCCTCCATATCAAGAAAAAATAGCCAAATATTGTTGTTTTTGACAAACATATTCCTTATTTGGAAAAAAAAAAACAGCGCGATTTTAGTCAATTTTAAGGTTGCCGTACCGCAGGTGCTCCGTAAACTTTATGACTTGTAATCAGAAGGGAAAAACAGTGACAGTGACCATCTTGAGTCAACAGAGGATTATGTATCTTAAGTATCTAAAAAGAAACTAAAATTCCTCGGTACGAGACCCCCAAAACGACAACGTTTTCTTCATCATATGCAACAAAAATATAAAAAAAATTAAGCAGCAACTATCGGCGTACAGGGAATCGAGTGCCCCCCACCCCTAACCCCAATTTTCGGAAGAAAGCAGCGCCTCCTGCTATCAATTTCTAGAAATTTCTATATTTAACCCTAAACGCCTCAAGAATCAGGGATACTTCTATGTTATGAATGAGTGTAATTTGGACTTGAGCATGTGATATTACCAGTGGCTCAGCCCCTATATTACGAGCCCCTGATAAGTATGAGCCCCTGATAAGCATGAGCCCTTGATAAGTATGAGCCCCTGATAAGTATGAGCCCCTGATAAGTATGAGCCCCTAATAAGTATGAGCCCCTGATAAGTATGAGCCCCTGATAAGTATGAGCCCCTGATAAGTATGAGCCCCTGATAAGTATGAGCCCCTGATAAGTATGGGCTCCTGATAAGTATGAGCCCCGGATAAGTATGAGCCCCTGAAAAGTATGAGCCCCTGATAAGTATGAGCCCCTGAAAAGTATGAGCCCCTGATAAGCATGAGCCCCTGATAAGTATGAGCCCCTGATAAGTATGAGCCCCTGATAAGTATGAGCCCCTGATAAGCATGAGCCCTTGATAAGTATGAGCCCCTGATACGTACTGATCGTATCAGGGGCTGATATATGACTGAGTGTGGCTTGAACTTGCAGGATAGGATTTTCTCAGGGCAAGTTCAGCGTTATTGTGCATTTTGGAAATTCACTACAAGGTATTTATACAACAACAGCACTGTCCCTAAGCAAAAGGCCTGGCTAAAGTAGGAGACATATCAGCTTATATCTTTTATTCCTGCGAACTTTTCGCGCGCTACACGTGTTTTGGCGGTAGCCTACATGATTTTCTGGTTGCCTTTTTTATAGTTCGATATCCTCCTCTGGCTCATGGTCAACGGAAGGATGTACAGCGGTCTCATCTGACAATCACGTGACCACATGTAGCTGCAGCCATTTGACAAACTTTGCGATACTGATGCAAGTTACTCCAAAACCTCCCGTATGTACTAAGGAGGGGGGGGGATCTATCACATGGAGGATTTCCCAATTCTGATGCAAGCTTCTCCAAAGCTTTCCCTATGAACTAAGTGGGCGTGGGCAGGGATAGCTATCACTTGAACTAAGGGGGCAGAGGTTCACAAACTTAACGTTGGAGATGCAAGATTAAGCTCCCCTGTGGGGGTACTATGGGAGGTTTAAGGGTGAGGAGAAGGGCTGCGTGTGCTAATCCCTAGAATTGTTCATGTTAAAACCACAAGGTCTTTGAGTATAAGCATGTAAGGGTCTATTCATTCTCTGATGAAGCATTCAGGTCACTTTAAGAATGCACTTGTGTATTTTGAATCAATTTCACCAGATATCGCCCACCGACTTGTTCGTCCTTGACCTGCTGGCGTATATCGGACTCAGTCTCTCTCTGCTCGGCACCACTCTCACCATCTTGGCTTATCTGCTGCTCACGTAAGGGTTAACACGTGGTTAACACAGGGTAACTGCAATAAATAACTGATCTCTATATAACAAGGTGGTACAATGGGGCATATTCTAGTTTCTGAACTTAAAACTTTGAGCCGAAAAATCAGGACTACTAATTTGTTTGTGTACAAGTTTGTTCTTTTTTTCAATGAACATCAACTAACGCTTACCAACAGGCTGAAATTCTACTATTTTGTAAAGGCTACAGACACTGTAGCAGTTTACAAGTACTGGCAAGTGAGATTGACCTACGATTTGCTGGTTTCAAGCTGTATTGTCATTTCAGAAGAAGGTTATAGGACATAATAGCAATCAAACTAAACTGAACTTTCAAAGATTGTCATATATTTATTGTTTTATTTTGTAGCGATCGCACGTGCCAGCAGACACAGATTCGAGTGAACCCAGAAGCGATGCCCCAACATAATCCTTTTATCCAAAGTTGTCATATATTTATTGTTATTCTGTAGTGACCGCACATGCCAGCAGACGCAGATTCCAGTAAACCTAGAAGCGAAGCCCCAACATAATCCTTTTATCCAAAGTTGTCATATATTTATTGTTTTATTTTGTAGTGACCGCACATGCCAGCAGACGCAGATTCGAGTGAACCTCGTGTTCTCGCTGTGGGCGGCTCATCTCTTGTTCCTCACCGCGATTGACGCCACACGATACACAGTAAGTGACATGTAACGCAACCCCATATTCATATTCAACACCATTACAGTTAGCGTGACGGGTTAGTGTCACGCAATGCCTACAATTCTAGGCAGTTTGCCGACAGTGCCGTGTAACAAAAGTGTTAGCGTCACGCAACCACCACAGCGTCACGAAACCCTAAAATTGCCTGTGTTCAAGGCTGTGTGCGTGACGTTAGGTCACCAATGCATATTTTGCTGATGTCATATTTCTCAGGCAGAGCGCGTAACGATTCCTTGTCACGCATACTCCTGATATGTTTTCCAGTGTAACGTTTGTCTCAGGTTGTATGTGGCACTAGCATGTCACGCGGATATTTTACTCATGCTATAATTCCCGTGCGGTATGCATGACGGTGTTACGCCACGCAATATCTATATTTCTCGTGTTTATTTATTTCGCAGATTGTTTGCGTGACAGCGGCAGCAATGCTTCAGTTGTTCCTCATGGCCGCGTTATTCTGGATGTTGTTGGAGGGAATCCAACTCTATTTACAGCTCGTGCGCGTCTACAACGCCGACATGAACCTCAAACTGTGCTACCTATTCGCCTGGGGTGAGTGACGTCATGTGATTACATAGAAATGACGTCATTTGTTGGTAAGTGACGTCATATGGTAACATGCAATCTATTCGCCTGGATGGAATTTGTGACGTCCTGTTTCCGCATAAAAATGACGACGTCATATAGGTAGGTTAGCTACGTCATATAAGTAGGTTTAAGTGACGTCATGCGGCCGCATGGGATGGAGTTGTATCACTAGTGTTAAAATATCACGTCACAATGTAGTAATGTCATCTCGTGATATGTTTAACGAAAAATGACGTAATTTCCACAGGTATCCCGGTTCTCGTGGTTGGGATCTCACTTGCCGTTGTCGGTGGGAGCCCTCGAGGTATTCAGAGCTACACTCAATTAAAAGCGTAAGTGTCACGTGGTAAAAGAAACGGTGTGTGGTTTTATCAATGTCTTTATTGTCAAATGTACCCATTTGCTATCTTTTTTTGTTGGTATAGTTGCTGGATATCGTACAATCACCATGTCATCTGGACTGTTGTCGTGCCCGCAGCACTCGTTATTGTGGTAAGCATATACATGGGATACCTGTGGAACCGTGTCACCTGGACTGTTGTCGTGCCCGCAGCACTTGTTATTGTGGTAAGCATATACATGGGACACCTGTGGTACCGCGTCACCTGGACTGTTGTCGTACCCGCAGCACTTGTTATTGTAGTAAGCATATACATGGGATACCTGTGGTACCGTGTTGTCTGAACTTTTATCGTAACAGCAGCACTTGTTATTGTGGTAAGCATATACATGGGACACCTGTGGTACCGCGTCACCTGGACTGTTGTCGTACCCGCAGCACTTGTTATTGTGGTAAGCATATACATGGGATACCTGTGGTACCGTGTTGTCCATATCAAACATATTTCCCACGGATAGTGTCCTTCGTATGTATTGCCTTATATGGGCATAGATGCCCATATTTAGAAGAGCTGAAGTTTTCCCGCTCCCCGATCTCCAGAAAACATGTTGAAAAATACTGATTCCTGTCAATTTGAGACTCGCGGAAAAAATTTGAAGCAAAACTTGCTCGCTTGGTCAAATCGTCCTTAGACCCAGGCCTCCAAGAGATTGCCCGAGCGGGTTTTAAGGTCACCTGAATATTGATATGTGAACTTTTATCGTAACAGCAGCACTCGTTATTGTTGTAAGTTTCATGTATACATGGGATGCCTGTGGTACCGTGGACTTTTGTCGTACCGGCAACACTCGTTATTCTGGGAAGTATACATACACATGGGGTACCTATGGTACCATGGCGCCTTTTGTGTACCCGCAGCGCTATTTATTGTGGTGAGTATACTGTATACATGATAAACATGGATGCCTGTGGTACCATGGACTTTTGTCCTACCGGCAACACCCGTTATTGTGGTAAGCTTAATTCTACACGGGATGCCTGTGGTACTGTAATCGTTATTGCAGTAAGTATTGTCAACGTTTAGATGCTTTCTTTTATTTCTCTTTCAGATCAACAGCATTACAGTTCTATTGTGAAGATCTCTCGATCTCTCCTGTCTCAAATCTATATCAAAGCATTGTCTCATTTTGGCTCTGCCTTATTTTTCAGATCAACAGCAGCATATTCTTTCGCGTCCTAAAGGAGTTATCCAACATAAGCAAGAGACAGAAAAGAGCGCAGGATAGCTACTCCATAGTGTAAGTCAGCTTAATCATCATCTTTTTTCTCCGTATGGGGCAGTGGACAGTTAACTTTAACTTTTCTCGCCATTTGGTCTGTTTTAAATACGGCATTCTGATTGGTCGACCTAGTAAGGCAATCTATCAAATGGCATATGGCTAGACGGCTTGGAAGTGTACAAATAGGCCAAATAGACATGCTAGTGTGATTCTGTATTCTGATTGGTTGATGTAGTAGTAGGCTATAAGACATAATATCGTTCCAGTAGTGACGGATTTTAAAGCCATCATTGACAAATGGCTAGACGACACGGCGTTTGTGGCTTTACAAATAGAACCAAATAGACTTACTAGTGTGAGTCTACTTTTCCCTCTCATGGGATGTAATCTTCTTATAGCAGACGCACTTGGCGTCACGCACGCCTTCCCGCGGGTGCTAGACTACATAGGCTGTTGTCTAAGAGAGCCAAAATGTGAATTTCCCATGATTCCAGGCGTAACCTGAAGGCGTGCCTTGTGCTCTTCCCCGTCCTGGGGATCACGTGGTCTATTGGATTCATCAACATGCTGGATGCAGGCGTGGTTACCATGTACCTGTTTACAATACTCAACTCTGTGCAGGTAATAAGTGAGGTTTACTGACTGACTGAGAAGTGAGATTGACCTACGATTTGTTGGTTTCAAGCTGCTTTGTCACCACATTACTTCCGAAGGTCGGACGGAAACCCCAACCGACAAGAGACAAAAGAATCTATTAGAATCCGCACTATTAAACAGGCCATCCGCTCTAAATTGTCGATCAAATCCTCTAAGAAACTTCCAATAGACACACTGGCTTCTACAATTTTGAAATATTTTTCGCGTTTTACGTTAAAAATAATCTGAGATCGTTACGTAATCGACCGGAAGTGAACTGGTAACAAATGCGACTTTAATCGACAAACAAATGGAAGAATGATGGAATACAAAAATCACGCAGCGTACCCAAAAGTGTGTAGGGGAGAGGTGGGAACTGGAATCTCCCAAATAAAAGGGTCCAAGACAGTGCACTAAAAATGTGTGTGGGTATGTGGGTGGGTGGAGGGTGGGGGGGGGGGGGGGGGGGGGGGGGTTAGTGCTAGATCTTTAGAGTAGCGCAAAAAAGGGGGAGTGCGTCAAAATAGCATTGAATTAATTGATTGGTAGTGCATCGACTTACTCGATGAATTGATTGATTAATTGGATGACTGTATGGTTGGTTGGCGAGCTTTGATGAAATGAATGCCTAATTGACTGATTTAATTGACTGACTTATTGGCGTACTTCTGTTTCTTTTTCTAGGGACTGCTAATCTTCATTATGCATTCTGCTTTGAATCGTGAGGTAACATCCCTGTGCGCTTGTATTTAATCAATGCATTTTTATTAGTTGATTTAACAAATTTAATTACAGATCAGAGCGGCATTAAGACGGAGGCTCTGCCACAAAAGCCAGGTTGAAGATTTCAGCTCCTCGCACGGAGACAAAAAGATTCAAGGGCCAAGTTCGATGACCGCACCATCGAAGACTAAAGGCGTAGAACTACAGCTTGAAGACGTCGACGACCATGGAGACTTACCTGGCATAATAACTGACTATTGAAGTATATCAAACTATTGGGACACTATATAATAATGAATTTGTACAATACACCAAAAACATAATGAATTTGTATATATATATATATATATATATATATATAATTTCAACAAATCTGTAAATCTACATGCATTTCTGCGATACGTTTTGTGTTGGACTTGTTATCAGTGATAACCTGGCTTTCTTCTATAAAGCGGCCGTTTCACCCATACACCTTCTAATAACTTCTAATAAGCGACCACGCACGACCACTGACACGATTTCTAGTACTCTCCCTCTCCCTCTCCCTCTCCCTCTCCCTCTCCCTCTCCCTCTCCCTCTCCCTCTCCCTCTCCCTCTCCCTCTCCCTCTCCCTCTCCCTCTCCCTCTCCCTCTCCCTCCCCTCCCCTCCCCTGTGTATTTGAAAATGGTATACTTATGATACTCGCGCAAAGACCGGACGTGGCGAGGCAGCACGAAATAAGAGGCGTGTGTCCTGCCTAGGGCTCTTGCTGGGCGCTTTTCTGTCCTTGTAAAGTGGATGACGAGTGCGTTGCCGACTGCAGCAAGCATACCTATGGTGTAGGCTGTTACTGTAATGGAGATCTTGGCGGTGTTCTCTAGCGGCATAAATACGTATGTCATGTTCCTTAACCCCTCTTCTGCGTTTTGAGTTTTTTTTTGAGTTATTGTGACCGGGTGGTATTTTGGGTTATTTTAGATTTTGCAAAGATTTTAAGTAAGCGATTTTTGGATTGCGATTATAATTGTTTTACGTATTTTACGGATTGTTTCTCAAACGTGATCCTAATTCTATCCGTACACGTTTAGGAATTTACTTTTAACATGTTTCAAATTCCTTTAGATTAGTATCAATAGCTTGATAGTGATAATTGACTTAAGTTTAGCGTCCTTTACCATTTCCCAGGAAGATTAGTTTCTAAATTTGACAGGACGCTGTGGAATTTACTTTCAACATGTTTCCAATTCCTTTAGATTAGTATCAATAGCTTGATAGTGATAATTGACTTAAGTTTAGCGTCCTTTACCATTTCCCAGGAAGATTAGTTTCTAAATTTGACAGGACGCTGTGGACGCTGAGTTATTTGAACGGTAGTAAATGTTAGCGTCCCTAGAAAAATGCGCGTCCCCCAGCGAGTATAAAAGCGGCTGTTTTTACAGTATCTGTTAGTTTTTTTTTTTTTAGTACCGTTGAGCAAAGGAGGCGCATTGCTTGCGCGGCGTGATGCGGGAGCGAGATATGCAGTTGCTCAGGGAAGACAGTCAGCAGAGATAAGCTACAAGCTTAGAGCGCTGTCCGTACGGGCCTGTCATGCCAGTTGTGTTCAGTTTGATTTACCGGTTCTAAGTACTTTGTTTTTAAAACTAGCCTTTGGTTTAGGTTACCTTTTCTCGTGATTTGACTATGTTTGTTATCACTTGAAAGTTATTATTTAATTTGTTAATAAATCCTTATAAAAAGCTGTCGATCATGAGATTTAAAAAATTAGGCAGACACCATGCTTTAATTTCCAGCGCTTTATCTTTTATCGGCCGCGAAAGTCACGTAGATTTTCTGCGATTGAGATCTTTAGCAGCACCCGCAAGTACTGCTGGGTATGAGTATCTGCCTTTAACAAAAATAAAGGCGCTAAATTGACAGATTTACTGCTATATTTAAACAAACCATTGCATGATTGATCTTGTAAATCCAGGGGCGTAGCCAAGGGGTGGCCTAGCCCCCCCTACTTTTAGCCTCCAAAAATACAGTAGACGTATAAGACATAAAATACAGGAGAAAATGCCTTGAAAGTCCCTTTTGGGCCCCCTCCTGTTAAAAATCCTGGCTACGCCGTTGCGATCGTTCACTTTATACTCTAGTTTAAGATAAACGAGGAGACGAATAAATCCTTGTAATTGAAATAAAGTCGTTAATTTATTATAAACTAAAAGAAAGACAAGCATTCAACACAGTGTTCTCTATGACATACACACGATAGTTCCCAGCGAGAGAAGAACAGGAGAAAATAAAATATGCGGAAATACATACGTTTGGTTTTTACCGTTGAAGTGATTTTGTGAGACATTGCGCATGTAAATAATATCATTGAGGTAAACGGCTGGCACTAAAATAAACAAATTAAACGTTTTTTTGTGAATTTTTATCAAAACCGTTCCTCTCACGAAAGAAAACTACTTTTTCATTTACAGAAAAAAAAAATCCTGGATTTCACCCTGCGAGCTTTCTCTTCTGTGACTCTTTGATCGTAGTCATTCGCGTCTGTGTGTCGCGTAGCTGAGTTGTTTTACACCGCGCACACACCGAATCGCGATAAACAGACCAATGTAAAGAGAGACCCAAGGGAAAAGCCTTAGCTAGCAGGGTAACTGGATTTTCGACGATTGAGCACATTGTTACGAGCACAAACAATCTGTCGATCATGAAATCCGATCTCAAAAATTGGGCAGACACCATGATTTAATTCCATCGACCGCGAAAGTAACGTGGATTTTCTGCGATAGAGATCTTAGGCAGCACCTAGGATAGAAGATAGGCAAAATGTCGACTTACAATAGAATTTTTTTTTTGAAAGCAGTAAAAATCACTAAAAAGCGGGAGATTTTGTGCTCAACGCGGGAGAGCAAGAGAAGGGGTCCACAATCTTGAGATGGCATCCGATCATCGAACGGATCGGATTTTTCGCGATGTGAACACCGAGTACCGCCTGAAAGCAGGCTTTGACACTAACAAACACAAATACTGCAGACTTAGCAAAAGTGATTTATTCCCCAATCTTCGGCACATTAACAAAGTAGCTGGTGCTCGCACACAGGGATGACAGGGCCAAGAAGCAGATATGTATAGTACATGATATAAATATAACACTTAAATACCCTGCTCCCTATAGTGCAAATGTCAAACTTCGAATAGAAATAAAGTAGAACCATGCTGTAAGACACCTTATTTCGTATTACAGCGGCTTTCGTGTTCTGCGAACTCTCACCGACGATGTCCAATAGCGAAACTTAAATTATTGATGAGAGCTCGCATAATGTTGAAAACGGCTTAAAGAACAGCGCGAAAAGGACTCGCCTAGGTTAAAACGTTGTCCCTAATAACAAGGTTCCGCTGTACCAATTTACTACCTAATTAAGAAATACATGGAACAACGATGTCCTTAAAAACGAGGTTCGAATTTATGTTATATACTAATTAAATGAAAATGGAAGTATTTAACTTGTGACCTATAAAACTAACAAGCGTTTTTTCGTGTTTTTTACCTTTTAGCTGACTTATAGCAAAATAAACTCCGATTATTATACTGATAAATAACATATATCTATAGGATGAAAAACGCTTTGCATGAAAGCAATAAAAATTAGGGCAATAAATCCTAAACTGGGTATATTATGTATTTCGAATTCTGAATCAATCCATATGCTTGTACTCGACAATTTGACAGCATGGCAAAATAGAATCCATATTCCATAGGAAATAAAGTTTTTCGCAAACTTCCTGTGCATGCCTCTATCTCTCTCATTGTCTCTTTCAATCATTTCTTTTTATCATTTAGCTATAACAGTCAAAACTAAGTCTACCACAGGAAGCCCAAAATTGTTCTTTTTTCTGAATCTTCGTACTGCCTCTCCAAGCATAAATAAAGCCATCAAAAGGTTCTAACAAAGACCACTATGCAATTAGCGATCGCTACGACCAATACTTTGCGCTTACAAAGACCACTATCCATAAGCGATCGTTATGACCATATCACTTTGCGCTCACAGAGACCACTATACCTTAAGCGATCGCTTCGTCCATCACTTTACGTTCAAAAGGACCACTATACCATGAGCGATCGCTACGACCATCACTTTGCGCCCACAAGGACCACTATGCCATGAGCGATCGCCACGATCATCACCTAGCTTTCACAAAGACCACTATTTAATTTGTTCAAACGTATGTCCTTATAATTGCGAAGATTCAGAGAGTAACGTTGTGTGAAAGGCACCATAAGTGGACAAGACAGCCTGCGTAAGATAATATATTCATCATGGACGAGAAACCATGTATACACGCGAACTTGTGGGTGATCTTCAGGTATTGCTCATCGTGCTTCAATTTCTCGTCCGGGATGGGACCAATTTCATTGCCGTATCCGCGCTCCCTCTCGAATGCGTACCTAAGATGCATAAGCACCGTGGTATTTGGTTCCAGGTACATGTAGTTCAGCATACATGAGAGCAACGAGACAGATAAACCAGCAACCTGAGGATAGGAAAAAAACATAAAAAATATTGTTGGGATCGATAATCGTCAACAGAAACAACGAAAGCTTTCATAAAACCAACCTTCATTGAACACAGGGTGGTAAAGGGTTTTTTCGTGAAACGAGATTTGGCCATTTTTCACCCTCCGAGAAACGTGAAATCGTCCATTTCGACGTCCGTGAAACGTGATTTAGAAGTTTCAAGTCTCCGTGAATCGAGATTTATCTCAAGTTTTTGAGTGTGTTGAACGGAGAATCATGTGACCTTTCCAAAATAGATAGATATGTGATGTCGCATGCAATTAAACACAAGTATTTTGGATTTTCGACGCGGGTACTACTGTATTGGCGATTTTTGGACGTGATATTATGGTATTTGCGGGTTTTGGACGCGATAGTTACAGTTTTTCAAAACGTGAAATGTGAAAAGGCCATATTATTAAGTCCCTATTATAACTTCTTCAGTAGAACTACATTAAAACCCGAGGAACAAAGGGAAGACATTCTAGTTTCAATTTCACATATAATCACGAAAAACAAGAAAAAAAAATCAAAACATAACAGCAGCAATAACAACAACAACAAACAAGATAAAACTAATATCCTCTTTTTGATTAACAGTTTAATGGTCCTCGTTAGCCACACGCTTGTTGTTTTAAACAGTTAGACAAATAACATGCAGAAATCTAAAAAAAAAAATGCTTAACTAGATTAACTAAATCTAATTAACTTAACTAGATTAACTAAATCTAAAAATCGAAAACGCACAAAAGCTTCATCAAATAAGCACAATTTACACAGGAACCTCATTAAAACATTTCAAAATGCTAATATCACAAAGATGATAAAGTAAGGGAGTGTTTCATACCTGTAATTTTTCGTTGGTGACCCATTGTTGGGCAGGATGCATAACACAGAAGGTTGCCAAGGCAACGGCAGAGCAGCAGACACCAGACATGAAGTACTTAGGGAAGAGTATACTTTGGAGTTCGCCGAAGGCGTGTCTGGGCATGTTGAAATACATCGTGGCGCCTGCAGAACAAACGAGCCATACAGTAAGACACGTGGTAAGATACGTGATAGAAAAATGGACATTTCGCCTTGTCAATGGCAGACCAGACTCTATAAAAAGGGGGGGAGGGGAGGGGAGGGGAGAGCAGGGGGAAGCTGGACAATGACAAGTTTCATCGTTCATATGGCCGTAGCAAACCTCGAATTATTTTTTTTTGGAGGGGGGGCGGGACCATACAGAAACATCAAGAAAACAATGGGGGCACAGGTCATTTTCTTATAATTCTTGAAAGTATTGGTGTGTGTGTGTGTGGGGGGGGGGGGGGGGGGGGGAAGGGGGTAGGTGTCCCCAGTGCCCCATCCTCTGCTACGGCCCTGCGTATGTACTGTAATCTCATCCACTCATCTCTAGCATTAGGTATGTCCTCTGAATGAGCTTATGGGGCGAATATATTTGTGTTGTAAGGACTAGTACTAATGAAAATGTACCAACTAATCTTTCGGTTTGATTTCCCCTGGGTCAAGCATAATGGGCTACAATGGTCTTTTCAGCACAAAGTACACCGACCAATTGGGACTTTTGGTTTGAGCGTCGAAGAACAATCCGTTATCAAGAAGTCGTACATGAGAGCTTGAAAAAGGGGCAGTTGGAGTATTTAGAGATGGACTTAAACAGAAATCACTCAATGTAAGTATATTCATAGAATTGACTTTGGTTCTTTTAAGCTTGACTTTAAACCGAAGGTTTTAGTTATCAGACCTCATGAAATCCGGAGTGAACTGGTGTTTGTTTTGTTAAAAAGACAGTTTACATCCTACAAATAGCCCTCGAGCCCTATCAATATCACGCTTATTGTCTAGACAACCCAAAGGGCTGAAAGAGGTTTGATGCTCTAGCAATGTTAACTGTCTCCAGTGATGTAAAGAGAAGAATTTCTCGCGCTTTAATCCATGAGATACGCACTTAAACGCACGATGATGTGCACAATGCAAATTCAATCCGTGACATAGAGGGCTTTTTTCGCGCCTTTTCTCACTACTATAATTCTGCGTTTGCGTTTGGGGGGGAGGTGTGCGAAATCCGAAAAAGTGGACCTCACTTTTCCGGGGGGGGGGGGGGGGGGGGGGGGGGGGGGAGTAAAAGATTTTTTCATGCCTTTGCAGTAGTATCTCCACGGGATGTTTACTGTCGCATTTGGCTACATACCATACTAGCTTATGCTTTATAGTTTTGTCTACAAATAGCACGTCTATTGAGAACCGAAAGTCGACCTTCGGCCGTTGTGTGTGTCATTTCGTGATTCCCTGACAAGTTATACAGCAGCTTTGTCGACTTCAAAATGTCATGTTCAAACATTTTTCAAATATATTTTAACGCTTCTTACTTATCTGCCCTAAGCTTAGTTTCGAAGCCTTTTTGAGCAAAAGGTCAATTACATATTTGCCCAAGTTAAACGGGTGTAGCAGAGGAATGAGCATTTCCGGTTTTAAGGGGCTCCCATGATAGAGGACCAGCCATGTGGTCGTGACCCTTAAGTCTTTGTGAGTATGAGTTCGAGTGCTTGCCGACAAAAACGTTCAAAATTAGCGCGCGATATTGATAAGACAAAATTTCATTGCGTTATCTACTCGGAAAAGCCGAAACTTGGGATCGTTATCTACGATAATAGTCAAAAGATCCAAAACTGGCTGAATTTGCGCAAGCTATTTCACGACAGTAAAGATTGACAGACTTGAAGAGCATTGAACTTATCAGCTAAACATTCATGAACGGACTAGATTGATCGGTAAAAAAATAAAGCTGTGGCTCACGTTAAACTCACGTAAATACCATGTGACATCCGACGACGATGTTCCGTAAGTCAATCAATTTACTGCTGAATTTGACGTTTCGCGACAGCGTAGATTTCAACATTAATTTCTCGTCTGGAAATGGCGCGCAGTGTCATGCCCAATTCAACCAATCAATTTCCATGCTGTTATGCAGTCAAATAATGGCGAAACAGTAAATGCATAAACATAAAAGACATTGATTGGTTTAGATGGTTGCTTGACTACGCGCTATTCATAAACCTTACAAGTATTAAAGAATTTTCGGCGGAAACTTTGAGCTCGCGTGGAGCGCTGTGTGCCGATTGGACTTTGTCATTTCGTGATTCCCTGACAAGTTATACAGCAGCTTTGTCGACTTTAAATATATTTTAACGCTTCTTACTTATCTGCCCTAAGGCTTAGTTTCGAAGCCAAGGCTAAAACAAGATTTATATTTTGACAAGAGATAATAATATTCTGACTGGGTGCAGGATAATCGCCATTGTTCATTGTGGGATTGCATTCAATCGTGAATGCCCGAAAAAGTAAGCTAAAAGTTTGATAAAATTGTGCACTACAAAATCTACAACCTTTTCAATAAAACTCAATCGTTAAAACAAGTGATAACTACTACCAAGATGCGTCTAAGAATAATGTTTTGCACGTTTGATAAAAAAAGAGAAACCATTGAAAAAGAAACTCTGAAGGATTTAAGGATTTGCCTCCCTTCCCTTCCCTTGGCTGAAAAAAAGAGACCAAAGAAAAAGTAAAAAAAATTCACTTACCAGCAATAAACGTTGCCCAGAACTGTATTCCAATCCAAGTACCAAAGGAAAACACATGCGCAAATTTTGTGAGGATGGATAAAAGCGCCCCTGTACGTATTTCTTCTGAAATTCTTGAAGAGAAGCTCACAGCGAGAATGAGGACGACAAAAGACGTGAGGTAGGGGCAAAGGCGCGTCGTCATATTCATCAAGATAACTTTTGTTAAGGCTTGTTTGCTTGAGTTGTGATTTCTCACTCGAGTCGACTGTACTGCGGTTCGCTTTACGGCGTTGCCGAATTTATAGTTTTACCCGGCGACACATGGCGAAGCATGCGTAGAATCATGCCCCCTCTCACAGACGCAATCATCACTTATGACGTGTCTAAGCAAATAAGTCAAACAGAGCTAGGGAACACGAGACTCAGAATCTAAGCAAGATAAACCGGAAATAATTTTCTTCCTAACGTTTGGGTACTTCATCCCGATTGATCTTACACCAAAGTAGAAATTATTATTTTTAAAAAGTCATGTTTTAGTTGTTGTTTAAACAGATAGCCTGCTTCGAAGCGGAGGAATCTTAAGCGCGAATTGTTTAAGTCTAAAAGTCGCTTAAATTAAATTAAACATTTTTTTGTTTTGGAGATAAACAGCATTGACTGACAAAAAAAAGAATGCTGCGACAGATCTGACGGTGTGATGACCTGGTAATACAAGTAACATTGAGTGATCTCTAGACGAATAGAGAAGAAAAGACCGTCATCAAAATGTCGACATTGTTCCTCTAAAATAAAGAAGAGCATTGAACATCAAACTTGCTGAGTATTACGAAAATTTCCCAATCTACAGATGAGCTTTTCCTTAATAAAAGTCACGAAATGTTATATGTGTTTAGAATTTTAATTTGGCTGCTATCACGTTAGATGGTGTGCTGGGATCTCTTTGATGATACTGGATTAAATCATACGCCAACAGTCGGGAAACACAAATTATTGAACGATAAAAAAGTCGGCACTCTGTCTAGACGTCATCTCTTGCGTCATAATGTATTTCTCACTTTTCTAATTCATTTCTGACTAACTAGTACATCGTTATCGACAACTTAACCTTTGGATAACCGTGCTATTTGAACGTTGATCTTAATTAAAAAATATATTTAAAAAACAGCAATGCTGCAGTGACAGTGTGTGTGTTGCTCTAATTCTTATAGACAAGATGATGAATGGGACGCCTTTTCTTAATTTCGAACTACTACAAAATTTGATTCCAAGATAAGGAAATGCGCAAGAAATCCAACAACGAGTCACATAGTTAAATTAAGTCCTTTTTTGTAGCCCAAGAAGCCCTATTTGTCCCACATGGAAGAACAAAATGGAACTCATTGCGTGATTTGCGCGCGTAAGGACGTTATCAGGATAGGGCAGTCACGCAAAAGCCGATTTCTCTGGAGCGGATTTGTGTCATTAAACGTTACAAATGCAAAGAACTGGCTAGTCTAGCGATGAGGGACCTGGTTTAGGCACGCCCGCAAATCTACTTAGACTCTTAACCGCAAAGATATCGACATACATACTCTGAATAGACATTTCAATAGAGCTGAACCTGGGTTGTTTTGAATTGCTTTAAAGGCAAACTTCTACAATGTCTTGAACATTTCAAGAACGTCTTAGACTGATAAGGGCACACTAGAGTGGTGGTATCCTGTACTTAGAACTCTAAAGATGAGATCTTTGTCCTGACTACAACCTCCTGATACAAATCTTAGTGATTAACCTAAAGTCAAAACTCTGCACAGAGCGAGAAAATAACTCACTTGGAGCAACAATGCTCAAAGCTTAACATTTCTTGTTGGGTAAAATGTTTAATTAAATGCTTTTTATACCCTGCTTGCATGCTTTTTTCTCTGAATTTCGCTGGGTTTTGGTTTGGAGATCCAGAGAAAAGAGGCCATGAGATAAAAAGGCAGTCTATGTAGAAACAGTACGTCCAGCTACGTCAAACTATTATTTTATAAAATATCATCTTGTGTGGTTCACATTACTTCTGACACCCCCAAGTCGAAATATCAGTCATCATGCGTAACAATTTTTGAAAAGACGGGATAGGTCGTCATTGATGGATATCGAAGCACGCACAAAAATGGTTTATTCGGTATGGCGAAGCCTGCTCTGGTGGTTTAGTTATCGGTAGCTGCTGAAGAAGGCGCTTGTATTGAAAAAGATAAGTGGATTTGTTATCATCCAAAAAAAAAAAAAAAACCCGCAAGATGCGCGGGCTTTGTTTAGCGCCGGGGTAATTTGCCGCATACCACGTCTGCAAACCGTTCAGTGACAACCAGTATACCTCAAAGATAACTTCTTTTGTTTGGAGTCTTCTATTTTGTTCTTTCCATATAGGTAAATAACATTGTATAATAATATCAAATAACTATAAGATCGCTTTCTTTTATAGATTCAATATTTCTGCGCTAGGTTGAAGCCTGAATTAAATCGTCCGGGGCCCCTGAATGATTCTCCAAATTGGAATATTCCTTGAAGTGCTTGCAAGTCAACTAACTAATGTTTACTAATTCTTAGTAAACATTCCCCGACTGCGCGCAGTTTTTTTTCTTATGCTTGCTAAATTGGCCGTCGACACATCACTCGATAGTCGGCTATATAAGAACCTTATTGACCGATGCAGAAGAGCAAAAAGATAGAACGATGGAAACTTGGGAAAGAATAATTTCAAAAATATTTTTGAATCTTTGAATGAAAGCTTCACGAAATGGGGAATATCGAAGTGCGAAAAAATATTCACCAACTGACATACATAGCGAGGTGACGAATCTCCCTGCTCTCATTTTGACAAACGCAGTGAGAGAGAGAAAAACAAATAGCAAGAGGAATGAGAACTTGCACGTCTTCCAGCAACGTTGGCATGTTTGTATAACAATCCTCGCATTTTTCGCATAAAATACACTTTCTCTCTTTTCTCAGTTGAATGATTTTTAACTTTAATCCCGTCAGAAAAAAACAAAGCGAATACAAGGTTATCAAAACAACGGTTTCCCAAGTTCGTCAAAACACATTTAAATCTTCCAGTTCCGATTTATTGTGAATATTTTTACACCTTGATGTTACACTGTATCCGTCCAGATAATTGTTGGCTATAGTTTACAAATTATACAAGGAATATTATTTTCATGGAGAAAATGGCGGGAACTTCTGTGAAGACTTACAATATCGTGTCTCCTTATACGGGCGGATTCCAGTTTCGTGTCTCATAAGTAAAAAAACAAAACCCTTATCATCCATTCATTTTATTGACAACTTGATTATTTCAAGAGCGAGCTAGTATGGAATTAGAATCCTAAATTATCAACTTGATTTCGGGTCAAAATGGCTTCTTTACGTCTGTCGGAAGAAAGTACTTGAATCTTTCGACATATTATTTAAAGGTCTCTACACTTGTTGCGACGAAACCATGGCTCAACCTAGAATAATCCTGACAAGTTCTCGGCATGAGGCTTAAAAACAAGAAGAGAAGTAAGCTCAAACAAGATAACGTCGCCTTCTATTCGGCAGCAGTTCTCAGTGTGTCATCAGACATTATAGAAACAACCAAATAGTAAATCAGCGCAGACCTTTATTGGAGGGTACCAAAAGTTCAAGTGCAGATTTATCTTACTTTCAAGTCAATTTAAAGCTGTGTGGCGTTTTGACAACGTGGCAGTGTCGCAATGTTGCAACACTGCAACCAATATACGTACGAGTATGTCATGCACAGTACGTTTAAATACAAGGGACGCTTGGCTAGAAAGAAACGGCAGGTGAAAGCAGGCTGCATGATGTAACAGGAGAGCCCAGAGAAAGTTTAATATAAGCCTTTTTAAATAAACATGATTGTATTGAATTGTATAGGGGTCGGTAAAGGGTTGACTAAAAGACATTGAAACGACATTTCGAAGATAAGTTAGTGAAAATTGTTGGTTTACCAAATTCTCGAGGAAAGCAGATAAGGAGACATTCTCAAGTATGAAGCGTACAAAAGCACTTTCCAGAAAAATAATAATTATAATAAATTTTATTTGCCTTGGTCATAAGCATATAAAATCAGAGTGGTAATGATTATTTCTCAGTCTATGAATACTATAGTCAGTATTTCTGACAACGACCGAATACCGTTAAGGATCTAATTAACGGCCAGGGCTTTTATTAAATTTCGATGGTCCGAGGGTGGGGGGGGGGGGGGGGGGGGGGGGCGTTCAATAGATGATTAGAGATTGGTGTTCTTTGAAAACTCTAACAATATAACGAACCCAAGTGCAGTGGGGTTCTAGTCTCAGTCAGGATCATGTAGTCTCACCCAATAGAAGCCAAACTCAGATTTATACCGAAATTCCTTGTGGTTTGTTTTTAAGCTGGGAGGGAGAGGGTAAGGGGGTGGGGGGCGTTAAGTAGAGGGGGGGGGGGGGGGGCGTTTGTTAGAGAGGGGCGTTCATTACAAACTTGTAAGGGCCGGGCGTTCATTAGATAGGAGGCCTTCTTTAGATAGAGGGAGTTTATTAGATCATTTACGGTAGTTTTAGAAACGCAGTTTTCCAATGTAGAGATAGAATAGTACCCTTTGCAACCGACCCTGAAAGGTCAACAATTTGAGTCGATTCCCATTTTTTGCTTATATAACATATTAATTACTCTGGTTTGTTTTTTGCTTATAACATATTAATTACTCTGGTTTAACTGTTCACAGAATCATAAATGTATTCAGGGGTCAATTCAGAAGTCTGTTAGTCTATAGGATGTGATTCATCAAGCATTTTGTCCGCTGTTAGGTATTTTGATAATTCTTTATTATTTTAAATTCAATATTTAATTACAAAAATACCCAAAGACTTTGCGAGCGAGGGAGTTTTCAAACCCCATTGATTTGAGTAAACATGGTTGCTTCTAGATTTTATAAGTATTTTATCCACGTTATCCAAAAACACGTGCGACTTATCATAATTACACAACTAAGCTCGACCGTTATGCAACAACCGCATAAGAGCGATCCCGGACCACATGATTTTCTTACAAGCGATAAGACAACGCATGAACGTGTAATATTCATGTACCGACGAACCTCTATAAAACAACCCTTATTGTGTTGGTGTTGTTGTCGGGTAATTCTTGAAGCAGTTTTGTGGGCACATTTCGTACCGAGCCTTATCAGTCCGATTGACGATTTTACGCTAGTACGTCAATCACATATTACGACATCATCACAAATAATCGGCGATAATCTTGGTTCTAGATACTTCCATACAAGTTCAAGGCCATATTATATTAAAGTTTTGTGAGTTATTAAATGAGAAAACAATAGAGTTGACTTTGCCAGAGGCACGGGAGCGTAATGTTTTACAGTTGTTAGGAGATAAGCTTATCACATCAGGTCATTGTAAGCGAGTACACTAGTACACTCTTATCAATTGTGTAATTAAAAATAACACAGATATTCCCATGCACGTCGTATTGATATTCGGGATTGATAGTTTATACTTTACTCTTTATTTTTTAGCTTGGCTCATTTGGGTTTAATGGTTATATTTTTCGCGAGGCAGGGTGACACAACTAAGTAAGGTGGCCCCCTGAATTGTACCCCAATGTGGAGCAGGTAACAGTGAGCCTGGCTGGTTCTCCAGTTCACTTCATTATCGACTTCTTGATTACAAATTGCTTGCAGAATTCAGCTGGTACTCGCAGGTGATCGCTAGAGACTGTATCTCGTGAACCTGATACCATAACTTGGAATGATTACTGCCAAAGGGCTTATTACGCTCAAAGGGGGTTATTTTTCGCCTATTTCTTTTATCAAGTAAGAAATAGTATCATCATCACTGTGGTAAAGGATAGCTTGCTTAGGCTGCCAGGGGCCTGAATTGTTACAAATAAAAACCATGAAAGTAATAGTTTAAAGCGCTACCATGGCCACCATGACAAACGAAACACCGAGTGTGTGAAACATCCATTTCTATCGGCTGATTTGGAAAGCTATTGACAAAATTTTAATTGAATTTGTCAAATGAAGTAGAAAACTTTGTTTGTTATTTCGTGATATCACCACATGATAATATATTTTAATGCTTTATTCCGAAAACTGACCTTTTATTACGATGGCTACGGTGGTGCCAGCGGCAATGTAAGTATTCAAACAATGCAAATACAGACACCCAGCGCCTAATATAATAAAGCCTTTTCAGAACACCCTAAAAGAATCAACTTTTTATAATATTATCATTTCCTTACTCCATATCAAGTCTGTGGAACATTAAGAAGGAAACAGGAAACTCCTAATCCAAACTCCTCTTTTATAATACCCTCTAAGAATTAAGTTCTAAATGATATTGTCAGTTGTGTCTCTGTTATGTCTGTGGCATCCCTTGTGGGGGGATTGTAGCACAAGTAGGGCGTGGGGCAGCTCCGTGGCATCAAAACATTTAACTAAGTACTAGGATAAGTCATATTGCTTTCACCAGCTGTTACCCTAGTTAAAGGAGGAGCGTCATGCCTTCTCAAGCCTTCCGAAACGGATAGCCCGGATCGATCTCTGAGAAGGGGGAAAAATGCCGTTGATAAATCTTCAAAATTCTCTATAATTCTCGGTAAAAGGGTCAAGAATAAAGTCAAACAAAAAAGGATATAATACATAATACATATTCACCACTTAATGTGTAGTGCACGAATCAAAACCTGGATTGAAAAGCGGATTGAATGTCCCAATATTTTTCTACTGGCATAAATGGACACTGTAGAGCTTATCGCTCATGACACATCTCGTGATGGGCTATATTATTGTCAGAAGATCTAGAAAATTAAGGCTGCATCTCTGTTCTACAATTCTTTTGCGTTCATCTTATCTTGGATAATTGCTACACTATGGCAAATGTTAGAAACAGGAGCTGATTTACAGCTTTGATTCTAGCGTTTTAGGTTATTCCACACCCTGCGTGTGATTTACCCCCCTTTAACTTACAACCGCCCATGTTAAGGTGAATAGCTTGGTGGTAGAGGTCAAGAATAAAATAAATCAAAAAATAAATAATTTTCTAAGTATTTAATTATACTCAGGACTCGTCTGGGCAAGTCTTGCCAGAGTGGCAAAGTCACCAGAATGGAAAAGCTTGACAAAATTGGTAGGTTATCGGTTTCAGCCTCCAAAGCTATCAATTAATGATCTGAGACGTAGTTTAACTCTTATTGGATCATTTAATCGGATTCAAAGGTGTGATTGTGTTTATGAACCCAGCTAAACAAACCCAGAAGTTTTAGTTCTAAACATCTTCTCTCATGTAGGATCAATTTAGGATAAAAACTTTTATGTGCGTAAAGGCTGATTTAGACAGCACGATTTAGTTACATGCGACACCTTTACAACTCGAGTCGTAGAAAGTAAGTCAGCCTACGACTCCGCTACGATGCTCGACTAAGAAAATCTAGTGTGTAATTCTGGGCTAAGACATATCGCACAGGACAGGTCGCATACAACTAAATCATGCTGTCTAAATTGGCCCTAAAGCATCTCATCATAGGACGGGCGTGTACGACCCTTTGAGCTTGTATGCGACAGCAATTTGTGCCTTATAGATAAAAGTCATCCATATCTATTCAAGTGCTTCCCTTGATTAATAGTAGACAAAATTGTCCAGGTCAAGTATGTGATAATATATACAACGTCATAGTCTTAAAAGCGTTTGTGAGACCTAAAGCCCCGAGCAAACAGCCAGAATCGTTGGCCTAGCAAAGCTGAGACCGTTAACAATACATTTTAATGGTACAAAGTACTTTCTCGAGCATGTCAGTCGAGCGAGAATCGTTAGTAGCAATACTTGTCGGTGTAGGCGCTGTTTGCACGGGGCTTTTAAGCTTGTTTTTTCTCTAGGGATCTTTAATTCAATTCTGTCATTTCAGGGCCTTGTCGGACACCGAGAAAAATGGATGGGGGGGGGGGGGTTGTCACAGGACAGGGAACATTAAGAAAACCAGGGGGTGCAGCCACGCCCCTACTGGTCCTATAGGTATTTACTAGTAGATGAAGTACACTTTCTGATGAGATCCTTTACACTCATCAGTCATATTTGGCGTTTACTCAGACATACTCCTTCACAACTCCCTACTGAATTCAACAGTTTAGTCAGTTTTTCACCCTCTAGCTAGAAAATTCCCCAGTCAAAACCCATACGCAATCCTTAACTCCTTCGGCACTACTTTCAATGGCAAAACCAAGATAATCAAAACAGGTGATTCAATTGATGAAAACCAAACCAAAGGCGTGTAGGGACATCGCGCCAAAAAAAGATAATGGAAAAATAATTATTGTTGGAGACGAAAATATTTCAATAGAATTTTGTCAAAAAGAGAAGTTAAAAGCCACTAGCATACACACATTGGCACCATATTGTGCTTTTTAAGTTAACTTATTGAATTTTGTCGCCACATATTCGCGGTTTCCTATTAGAGTGTATTCTTAGCCAATGTTATGTTTTCGAAGGATCTAGATTTCCTGCCAGAAAGAAACAAGTGGTAGCGCAGGCCCGTACCCAGGGGGGTGCAGGGGGTGCGAACGCAACCCCGGGGACACAACGGCCGAAAGTCCACTTTCGGTTCTTAATAGACGTGCTATTAGTAGACAAAACTTTAAAGCATAAGCTAGGTCACTCTGGTTTGTCATTAGACTTTATTTGCAGCCAAAAACGACAATAAACGTCCAGTGGAGATACTGCACAGTCATAAAAAAATCCCTTTTTGATAGTTCGGGGGTGGTCAGATTATTAGCAAACAAAAATTAGGTCCACTTTCGGATTTTGCACCCCCCCCCCCCCCCCCCCCCCCCCAAGAAAAATCCTGGGTACGGGCCTGTAGCGTTAAAACAAGGCCATGTGACCTACGTCCGAGGATGAATGGGAGCTAACAGCATGCGCAGCGCCACGAACGATGATTCTAATAATACACCACAAGGTGACATGCAAAGATGCACACAAGCAGTAGAGGCTATCTAGGTTAGTAATGCCAAGGCCTGGAGGATAAGGCGATATGTTTGTAATGTCAACACTGTTAGGGAGAGGTTTTTGCCCCAAGGTTATTCTTGACACAGCGGATACTATAGGGAAAATGTAACGAAAACAAATCAATCAACAACTTTCGTTGTGAAATTTGAGACTTGGTTTGCGAAGATAGCGCAGACTTCTTTATTAATTAATGGATAAATTTTTGGCGATGACTACACAAAAAGTTCGCATCTCTTTCTTACTAAAATGGGAAAAACTATTAAAATGATATCCTTTGGACGAAAACAAATCAATCAACAACTTACGTTACCAAAATACGAGCGTCGGCTTGCGCAAATACCTCAGACTTCCTTATTTTAATAATTTTTTGGGACAGTTCAAATAAAATTTCGCATCATTCTCTAACTTAAATGGAAAAACTGTTAAAAGAGAATAACTTTTGTTTCCAAAAACAACACTTCTCTACTTAAACGGACTTAAATGTCATGTTTATAAGACCCTTTACTATGTATGCCAGTCAGTCACCTATCTATCTATAGGTGTTTGACAGAGGGAATAAAATGATAGATTTAGTAATATAAAGTAATGCTCCGTGAAAGTATTAGACAATTTAACGTCAAATGCACATTGGCCTGTGTTATTGCCTTTGTTAATTCTATAACTTTAATTGGCCAAGACAAAAAAAAATTGAAGCATAAAATACACAAAAAATGATCCATAATAATTTCGGTTATAGGGTTAATTATTATGTATGATACAGCTTTTCAGGTAAATATGGGGTACCCTGTAAATCAGACAACCAACAGCTATTGTTCTGGCTTCTTCTGATTGGCTCACCAAAGAAGATCACCAATAAGATAAAGGGAAGGGCATGCTTAACGCAATTTCTTCAAAATCTTACTATCTTCTATATGTCCTACATGCATGTTTAGTACAAAAAGATGGTATGTGGGTAAAGCTTTTTTGCCGCAGGACAATGGGACTTGCATGGAGACAGAGGGAAAAAATGGCATGAAATTTTCCAATTCTCAATATATAAGCTCAAGATTCCGCATACAAGGAGTTCCTCAAAAGCTTAATTCCAAATTTTAAAGAGATTTAGAAGATATGAAATTTAGATATTAGCGAGCAAAGTTGGCTTTATTTCTGATCAGAGCCCGACTTCTCCCTGAAAAACAGGAGAATTCATACTTTGAACATTTGAAAATTGCACTTCAAGCCTCATATCTCGAAGACGAATCCATAATAAAAAAATCACTTTTTGATATGTTGGTTTACATAACATAAGGAACCTCTATGCAAAAATTCAAGCTTACCAAAGTTAACCAGACCTTATTTTGGGAAAACTTGCCATTTTTTTACTCTGTCTTGCATGGATGATTACTTTTAAGTGATTACTTGTGATTACCTTAAACAGCCTGTCAGCCGCCATTTTGTCACCCTAGCAAAATATCAAAGCATCCATTTCCATCGGCTGATTTGGGGAAGCCAATGCCATATTTCGATCGAATTTTGTAAAGGTAGTATTTAACTTTGTTTTTAGATGATTATTTAAAGATTTAAGCACATTACGTGTCTCCGATATCAAATAAAAGCAAAAACAGGTGTGGCTGGCAAGGCAGGGCTCTTTAACTCGAGCCTGGTTACGTGGTTACAGAAACAAACGCGGGACGGAGAAGTGAAAATCTGTTACTTACACAGCCTTTACGATTCTATGCAATAAATACAGTTTAAAGTCAAACTTGACCAGCAAACGAACTTGGTCAAATTTGACCACAGATATCAACCAGAAATAAATAAACCATTTTATATATCATGACAGTATTGCTTACCACTAAGTCTGAAAATTATTTCTATCACGCATAGAATCCCTTAATACACAAAATATTGCAAAGAATACTTACCCCTTTTCTCCTTGCCCCGGCCCTGTTTTCATTATCTTATTAGGTTACCGATCCCCACCACCACCCTTACAACTTCTTCTGCACCGCCCTGTATTACGCAAATCGGTGGAACACGCCCCCTTCCCCATTCTCCTCCTCCACTTCCCCCCCCCCCCCCACACACACACACAACTTCTTCCGCTACCGCCCTGTATTGGCCCTGTATCGGTGAAACACGCCCATCCCACCTTCCTCCCGCCGTTACAGCTAATGTATTCAACATAAATAGCTTTATCTACCTACATAGTCTGTTCGATGGAACGAGAGCTTGAGTCTAGACGACAAAAGCGCCAGTTTTGTCTTTCCCGGCGTTCATCGGCGTATTCCTTCTCCCCTGTCTTAATTTGTCAATAATCGTTTCCAAGTTCATCGCCATTTTTAAATCGCCGTCCACCTTTAGCCCTCCCTGCATGTAGGAGTTAAAGGGTGTCACCTGCCCGTAAAATATATTCACCATTTCATCCACACTCATCGAAAACGTCACATCCGGGCTCTCTACTAGTTTATCCGTCGCTCTGATACTTCCAGGGACAGTGCTGAGGTCCATGATCCAAGTTCCTCCATTTTCTCCAGTAATATCAAAGAGATAAGTTCCACCTATTCGTGACGTCATATCCTCTTCCAAGACCCCCTGGACAAGCGTGACAAGCTGAGCAGGCGTGAGAACAGAAGTGTCTGTACGTGTTGTGTTATTTCCGGTTGGGGTCGATACTTGATTGCCGACACCTAAAACAACAAAAAAGTAAATATATCTAAGATTTCCAGAAAATACTTCAACGAAGAATTGGCTATTGCACCCGCATTAGAATAGAAACCTACCTCAACTACTACAATGCAGCGCGCACCTTATATAAAAAAAAAACGAAGCGCGCGCTGCGTGACGGTAGTTGAGGTAGGTTTCAATGTCGAGTGCGCGCGCATGCTTTTAGCTGGAATGGCCTACTCTTCCTTGTATGGTTTGATTCATGAAAACTAGTTATTACAATCTTGAAGCTAGTTTGTAGTTGTCTCATCGTCGAGCGTCATTCTCGCGATCGGCACGGCTGTGCCGATCTCAGAGGGTGCTAAGCCTTTGAATTGGTAGACGAAGCAATGCATCATGGGTAGCGAAAAGGCCTCTACAAACCGAATCATACTCGTAGCCCGAGTATCAGGCGATTCTGACACTCGGGCTAGGTACATCAAGACAAGTACAACTCACGGGATTTCATCGATTCGGATAGGGCATTACACAAAGAGCATTTCAGGTTTAACCTTAGGCCATGCACAGACGTCGTATTTTCCATCAGCCGTATCTAATGCAAATGCATGCAAATGAAGATAAAACAAAACACCTGGTTAATGCATTAACGACGTCGGCGACATGTAGAGTTTGACATGTTTGCCTAGTTTTGCCTGTTTAGATCCTAGAAAAACAAAATTGAATTTGACTTTTGGAAGTAGGAAAAATTACCTAAAATTAAAACAACACTTAGTTTAACCTAGGGCGTAGCTCTTCATAGAAAATGACATGTTTGTATCTGAAAAAGGTTATAACAAATTACGCTAGTAAAGTGTGAAGAAAAATGATCATTTACATTAATTTAAAATGCACAATTATCTGAGCTTGCACAAAATAAATAGTACCAGAATAAATAGACTATAAGTTGCGTTTACAAATACAAATGGCAAACAGAAAGCAGTCTCCTTTGCGTGCTCAAGACGGTTTTTAAATGTCATGAGTTAATTTAAAGGTTGCTTAAGCCTCTCGCTCGTAATCGTGTCAAAGTCGACTTCCACTTTTTATTAAAAAATATAACACTGTTGATTAGAAAAATACTATAGTGATGCTAAGAGGGCTCGGGGTGGCTTTGACAATTTA
Organism: Nematostella vectensis; assembly: GCF_932526225.1. Classification (NCBI taxonomy): domain Eukaryota; kingdom Metazoa; phylum Cnidaria; class Anthozoa; order Actiniaria; family Edwardsiidae; genus Nematostella; species Nematostella vectensis. The sequence continues at coordinate 9,226,471 of NC_064044.1, forward strand.
TTAACTCTCTTGTATAAAGATATGTTGTTTGTCATCCCTCAATATTCTTATTTTGTGCAATTTTCATATCAACACTTGTAATGAGATCACCATGTGTAGTCGGTGTTTCACACTTATACCGAGAATAAGAAATTAAAAGTTGGAAGCCAATTGGCAGTTGTCGACTCTGCCGATATATGCGGTATTGTGGCGATTGGATACGTGATCTTTTGCCTAAGATTTCTTTTCACACATCCATTGTGGCGTAATAAGCAATACTTATGAACGTTTCCAGTATAAGGCCCTCTCAAGTTCGACTTCACCATGCCAATACAACAATCACGCCTCTCACTCGAATGTACACAAGACCCCAACAAGATTTCAATCTTGAACTTTTAACTTGGTCTACATAAGTGTTTTTTATTTTTTATTTTTTTATCTAACTCGTAGTGTCTTCTCTTTAATGAAATTGCGCGGATATATATGCTTAGCACCTGTGCTCAAAGCGGCCTATTAGCTTAGTGCGCTGTATAATTACATGCAGGTGAAAAGCATGATGTATATGTTCCTGCAATACAAGCTCCCGCCTACATACAAAAAAACAGATAACCAACATAGTCAACAATTAGCAAAGAAATTGAAACATTCGAAAAGCATCCTCGAAAGAATCACCGGATTTTTCGCACCAAATGTCAATTTATAATTACTCTTGTTATCACTTTACAAAATGGATGCAATTCGGGCAAATCACGTACCAAGAGTGTGTGGCAGTTGCTATACTAAACGGACTTACTATTTTACCCGCTATTATCTTAAATGCCTTAATACTTGTATCGATCTGGAGGACACCTTCGCTTCACTTGCCGGCCATGGTTTTATTGGGCAACCTGGCGTTGTCTGATTTTGCTGTTGGGATCATCGCCCAGCCCGTGATAATAGCGACTTCGTTTCTTGAACTGAGAGGGAACGAGTACCAAGAGGCTTATTGCGAGAGCGCGATCGCATACGTTTCGACTTCGACTCAGTTCGGAGGCGTTTCTCTACTAAGTATCACAGCAGTGACGGTTGATAGATTCCTGGCTATATATCTTCATCTTCGTTACCGAAGCATAGTGACAATGAAAAAGACAGTCATACTTTGTGTTCTAATTTGGTTCATGTCGCTATCTGTAGCGCTCTTTTGGATGGCTGGATTCACCTTTTACAGCACTGCGACCAATTCAATCATGTCTCTTTGTATGGCTATAATTGTCATTTGCTACGGTTACATCTACAAGACTCTACGACGACACCAAGTGCAAGTCGACGTCCAAAATACTTGTTCTGTGGTCGCAACAGAGGCCTCAATGACGGATACTAAAGACGAACTAAGGCCTACTTCAATTAAAAAATACAGAAAGTCTGTGATAAGCTCATTGTATATCTATTTCGCGTTCGTCATGTGTTATTTTCCGCTGTTTTGCGCGCTGGTTTATAACGAGATAACGAAAGATAACTATTTATCGCCGAAGTTTGTCAAATTTGGGGGAACCATCGTCTTGGCAAACTCTGCTTTGAATCCGGTGATATTTTGCTGGAGGTTGAAGGAGTTAAGAAACGCAGTAAGAGAAACTCTAGAAAATGTGCGTGAGTTAATAGGACTTACAGGGAGCAACGTAAAGGCTTTAAGGTAGCAAAGCCGAAAGTAGTGATATTTATACTTATAGTCATAACCTTAAAGTTTATATATCCTAAGTTTATATTATAAGAAAAGCGAGATAAAGAATGCCAAAAATAAATAATGAGTTTTGGATAACTATATCAGAACTTGGACTTAGTGAGCACCATCTCAATTCCCATCTTTTCACTACAGGTGACTGAGAAATCGTAGTTTGTACCATTTCAGTTCCCATTCTTGTTCCCATTGATGCAGGCTGCTTATACTATAGCAAGAAAATTTAATAGAACATGGAAAAATGTGTTACAAACCAATTAAAACATCTTTCTGTTCTCCTTAGTTAATTGCAATAATAAATAGAGAGAATAGCACTCTGCGAAATGGGTTATATGCGAAGGATCCAGTTGGTTTATATTATATCCAAGGATGAGTAAAGGTACAGCCTACCGAAGCCGACAAGTACTATTTTCTATCCATTTCCATCCGCTCTATGTGAGGCTTTTCAACCAACATACAATCTAAGGTCAAAAATAATAATAAACCTAATATTAAAATCACTCTATAAGCGAAGTACATCCTCTTAGAAGACTCAAAGTCACTAATCTAATTGAAAATACATTGTTAAAAAATAGAGCTGCACCAAGGTATATTCTTATTTGTATAATCGTGGTATCAAGAACATATTTTGTCCGATGGGCGAATTATTGACAAGCCTGTTAATAAAAATCGGGAATGAATGATGATGACGTTTAACGTGCTCCCCATGGAATACCATTATGGGGGGGGGGGGGGGGGACCGCGTGTGAAATCCGATGCTTTAAAGCCGCTTTTTTACCAGTTTACTTCCGGTCGATTGCGTAACATCCGATAATTTTCAACGGAAAAGGCGAAAAAGTTTTCTAAATAATAAAAGCAGTGTGTCCATTGGAAGTTTCTTCGAAGATTTGATCGATAATTTAGAGCGGATGGCCAGCGATGATTCTAACAGATTCTTTTGTCTATTGTCAGTATCGCCACCTCCAATATTTCGAGGCCTGGTCAGGGGCGTAGCCAGGGAAATGACCCAGGGGGCCCGGGCCCCACTTCTAGCAGCCAAAAATACAGTAAATGTATGAGACATTATCTAAAATACAGGAGAAAATGCCTTGAAAGGGCCTTTTGGGCCCCCTCCTGTTAAAAATCCTGGCTACGCCGCTGCTGGTACAGCTATGTACGTACCTAGATAAGTAATGCAGTATTAGACGCATTACGTAGATTGAAGTATGTTTTTATTTGCCACTATGTGAGTTGCTTCGTATCGATCATTTTAAAGCTTTGTATGGCCTTAGCGAGTGGATAAGTCAAAGAAGCTTATTCTTCTTTTTCGTTAAGGATTGGACCAAAAACAACCCCACAAACACTCGATTTCAATCCCCCATTTCCCCCATTTCCAACAGCTGAATCATATTACGACGTCAAGGACAACTAACTACATACAGTACCTGGGAAAAGACCCTGAAGTATGTTTGCCAGTGCAGCATTCTGACCACCTGAGAACATCTGTGCAATATCAACCCCTCCAGTGTCACGTGGCTCTTTTAGTACCTGGACATCCGACCTGGGGGAGTTAAAGATAGCAGGAGGGTAGGGTTAGTCTAAAAGTTCTTGCCTTAGGGTAGTTGAGCTTGCAATTTCTAAGGGAAAACCATGCATACTGTACTAATCATAGAAGTTGTGTATAACATAGCTCCTTACATTTGAACACGTTCCACCTCCGCTCCCCACTTGCCAGCCATCTTGTTTACACCATCCTAAAATAGTAAAAACATAGCAGTCAATAATAAGGCACTAATAGAATGCCCATCATCTTATAATTACCTTTTAAATGACTGTCGCCTCAGATAATCAATGATTGTATGAAATACTGCAGCAATTTCATTATTAATACAGCAATAGTTAAAAAACGCAGTAAGGTTCTGTCCAACCCAATAAATACAAAAAGATTTGCAAGATCAGTTGATGGGCTTTTCAAACCTTTACTATGAATGCATGTTAATTTTTTTTTTTAGGAAATTGTTCAACTGTTAAATACATATAATAAAAACATCAGCATTGCAAACCTTGACTTCAATGTTGATGAACTTTCTGTCGCCTTGGGCTTGGGGAACTGTTCGTCTTGCCACACAGTTTGATAGGGAGGTTTGTGCTATAGAACGTAGGGACTGATTAAGGTTCTGTATTGCCGTTTGTGATAGAACAGCATCTCGTATACGAAATTGGACATCTGCCCCAACCATAATCCAGCCATCATCCTTTGTATGAACCTGTTTGGACAGTCAATGATTAGAAGGATGTCAATTCTATTGGGTTTTTGTAGCTTGTTTGCAGATGCGAGTTTTTCTTACCCTCGCCCCCTTAATTTACAGTATGCTTTTTATACAGAACTTGGTAGATTAGACCAAGAACTGAAAACACGTCATACAGTACATACTCTGCCAATGTGTGCAAAGGCTTCCCACTCGTGTCAGTGAAGGATTTCTAAGGACATATGAATTCCCGCAAATAAACACCTATATGAGTTATATCTTCATGCTCGAATTTATGAAAAAAACTTAGGTTTGGATGTAAATGTATCCGTCGGTGGTGTTTTTTCGTAACAAGAAAAAAAAATTACGAGTTTAGAGCGATATTAATTCTGACTACCTCTCAGCTTCAGCACATTTTTTTGCCAGAATTTTACCAGTACGAAAACACTGACACTGGTACAGGATGGGAGAGGGGTGTAACTGTCCCCAAATCTTTTTTTAAAGCAATCCACTTTAACCCATGAGAAATGATTTTTTGAAAGTCAATGTTAGGTTTCGCAATGATTGGGACATAGCAGCTGGTCAAATGGCATCCTTGGAATGTAATTTGCATAGACAGCAAAGCCCCACACCACCCTAGACTTCTATTGACCTTCTCTATCCCCCTTCCCAATCAACAGATTGCAAACTTCAACATCCCACATGTACTTCCCTTAGCTCTATAAGTTACGTTTCACACAACAGCTCACCATTTAAAAGCTAGTGCGGAAACTGTGAGAAGACAAGTCAGGTGTAGGTTGGTGCGGGGCTAAGCTGTCTATGCAAATTAAATTCCAAGTATGCCATTTGACCAAAAAAATCATTTCTCATAGGTTTTTTAAAAGGGACATTAAAAAAATCAACTCGGGGATAGTGGTTGATTTTGATTTAAATTAGTCAGAAAATCATGCTGAAGCTGAGGTAGTCAGAATTAAGTTGCCAGCCTTGTCTTTATTGACATACTTAGTATTGACTCAAAATCTGAGACAAACTTATATCGCTAACTCCTAAAATTGAGCTGCTTGGGAAGACAAAACACCACACACGGACACATTCACATTCCAACTAAGTTTATTTCATAAATTAGAGCATGAAGATATAACTCATAGATGTTTATTTGGGTAAATTTATAGGAGGCCTGTGATGTGTGTATGGGAAACAAATACTGAAATATGTTTTTGAAAATAAGAGGACTTCAGTTCTTTTACCCCTCTTTCCCTTTTGATTTCTTTGAAATAAGAGGGTTCTAATTTGCTGGATTAACATTGTAGGGACCACCAGAGCACCCAACAAATTCCCCATAAGTGTGCACCTATGTAACATAGGTACATTATGCATTCTATGCTTATGTGTTATATGCTTTGGTTAATAAGCTTAAAAGTAATATATATATATATCTTGGTTTGTAGGAAAAACACGCGAACTACCGTTTCATCTCTACAAGCCTGTTTCGTGGTTACCCACTCATCACGAGATTTATCTTATATATATAATGCGTGAGTGCAGGCGTTCATATAACAGTGCTCAATACATAGGTGTAGAGCGGGATATATCTTGGTTTGTAGTCAATGAAACGGTAGTTCGCATGTTTTTTTTTCCTACAATGAAACGGTAGTTCGCGTGTTTTTTTTCCTAAAATGAAACGGTAGTTTGCGGTTTTTTTTTCTACAAACCAAGATATATATATATATATATATATATAAAAAAATCCCCTGATGAGTGGGCAACCACGAAACAGACCTGTAGGGAAACCTATGTAGTTTGTATTCTTCTCAAACCAACAATATATATATATATATATATATATATATATATATATATATATATATATATATATATATATATATATATATATATATATATATATATATATATATATATATATATATATATATGAAGTGCTCATTGGTTTACCTTCTGAGGTGGGACATTGAAAGCCCTTGATCTCATATCCACTCTGGTCCAATTGTCAAGGCATGGGATAATCAAAATAACACCTGAAGTTAAAGTAAGTGAATGTACCTCTCAGATTGACCAATGATAAAGTTTTATATTTTATATAGCACTACAATTATTGTGTTAAATACATTTAAGAAATGGGAGGAGTAAGACCCTTCAGCGCATCCTCCAAGGTTCTAGGTAACTGGACCCACCTCACCCAACAACATTCTATCAGAGACAAATTTTAACAAATTAAATTTAAATAGGGGGAGAAGGATGCAAAGGAAAAATTCATTCACAACTTAATTGGTTCTCAAAAAACTGGGGACACATACAGGAGCTGTCAACTCTACTGCATTAGGCTGGAGTCTCAAGATTTTTAACCTTTTCTCAAGCCTAATTTTCTTGAAAATATCCATACATTTACTGTATTCTCCTGCATTAACTATCTTTGGTTCTGATACATTCACTGTATTATCTTAAGACTTAAGACTAAAGCAGGTTGACAGTTACTATGGGGGCATAAAACAAGACCACCAAGGGGTTCCCCCTCCTATGGGTAGCTATGGTACTGTATATCCTTTATACAGCTAGACACACTTCATTGAGCAGTATACAGCAACATGTACTGTACTTACCCGGACCTTTTGGTTTAATCAATCTTCCAAGCCGGAAGATGACTGCTCTCTCATAGTCTCGTAATACCTACAAAATCCATCCACCCACAACAGTTTTCATTGGTGAGAAGTTAGATTGTGGAGACTTTGAGTATTATAGGTAGGTAGGTCTTAGATTACCCTCTTGTGCAGAGCTTTTTTTGTTGTAGCAAGGGAAACGGGTGAACACAAAAAGCTCTGCACAAGAGAGTAGTCTCACAGTAGGTACCAGCTGTCCAACTGATCTCTTTTATCTAAGTACCCTAGTGTCCCCACCCCCTTCTAAGGGGCTGGACAGTGTTTTATCAACATGATGGTAAAATGTTACAAATAAGCTCATTTCACATCAAATAAGGAAAACGTCATTGAAATATATTGATTTTGTCCCAGCATTCATAAACAATGCTTGAGGGTGATAAAAGGAAAATCAAAGACTGACTTGGAAGTGTGCATTAGCCACGCGGTGTTTTGAATAGGGAAAATCAGTTCTGAATGCAAGGAACTGTCAGTCATTGTACAAAATGGTGGCTTTTCCTTCAGTATCTCTTCGCAGTGCATACACATAAAGCTTTTCTGCCATGTCTGGTGCGTCATATTTCATTATTATGTCAGTGCTCAATATTCATTTTTAATGTGCTCTTTGGATGTGGGACACTGCAAACTGGCGGCTCTAGAATTTTGTTCGAGTAAAGACAAGGGAGCTGCTCTACGGAGTTTCAGGATTCCAAGGGGAAAGGACAGCTGGCAGCAAAGGCCTATTTTTTGCTATTTTAGATTTTGTTTGTCAAAATTGACCAATCAGTGTGCTCCGTTTGTCAGCGAATGGAGAACATGCAAAAACATAGGATCTTTCTGCAGGCTCTTCTTTCCCCTTTCCATAGGAATCCTTAAACCCCGGAGAGCCAGCTAGCAGGCTAGGGGAAGAGCTCACAATGCTTTACCATCAGGGGGTGGGTAAAACAGACCATCACCCTCTAGACCCCTGGGTTATGGAGTCCTATGCAAATAAATGTATAATGATGATTTATGCAGGTGCACAATAACAGCAACAAGAAAAAAATGCATCTGGGCCAGCATTCTTGTATGCTTTGCTGCCATGGTTCCAAATGATCCGTTCAGCTACTGTAAGTATCTGAGTGACACCCCTTCCCCGCCTCCCCCAAACCCCTTGAAGGTAGCTCATCATCTCTGAGGCTATATGGCAGTTTCCATACAATAATAAAAAAAAACACACCATTGACAAATAACAATAATTTTAAATTCAATGCTAAGCCTTATCTCCCCAACACGGTTTTTCTTATGCTCACCTTTATACAAAAAAACGCCGATATTGGAAACGTCAGTACGATTAGCAGTGTGAAGAGTCCAGTCACCAGCAATGATAGGATACGGTTTTCTGGCTTCCTTTCTCCGTCATCAACTGAAGTCAGACAATTGTCAGTAAACTAATTAAATGACCTCCCATTAAAGAACAGTGATGTGTAGATGATGTGTAGATCAGGGTATATAAAAGAACGTATAAAACTGCCAAGAATTTTGGTCGACTCATCAACTTTCTATCATTGGCATAGCAAAGACCAAAAGATGATGAGAAAATTCTTACTTACACATGGATACCCTTTCATCATGGTAGATAGCCACTTGGTGCTCAGGCAAGTTAGTATAAGTAAAATATCTTGACATCGAAGACTGCGAAACTGTTGTTAGGATTATATTAGTGAGAGTACCGAACTGGAAAAGAGAAGAGTCGAGAACGGTGAGCGCTCATGTCAACATTTAGAACTCTTGAATTTACTAGGGTGGAGGGGGTGGGGATCACGGAATAGAACTCTTTGGGCGTTTTAAGGGATTTGCAGCTGGATTTAAACATTATGAGAACCTGTAAATGATTTTGATAATGTCTCATGCTAACAAGTATTAATTTGCATTCATGCCTGTCATGGTTTTATTTCCATAAAAGTCATATCTTGCACCTACCCTCTCCCCCGCATATAAAAAAAAAACGTCCATATAGGCTCCAAATGACCAGCGGTTTTACTTTCAAGATGGCGGCCGCCTATCGCAATTTTTCACAAACTCGAAGTTTCTTAAAAATATCGCGTCTTTTATCCGTAACTCTACAACAGTCAAGAACTTTAGCACATCTGAGAAGTTCTGCAGAGCTTACGGACACAAGGAAGTATCAGGATGACGTATATTTGTTAAATTATCGTCCTAAACCAACACACGATTTCGTGGAAGCGTTGAATGTGTTGAGGTCGTATGCGATCAGTAATGCCGACGAGACGGTCGAACTCCATTTGAAGATAAATATGGGAGAGAAAAAGGTACACGTTACGAGAATGTCGAGGAGCTACCTCACACTACCAGTCCACGGTAGACCCGAATGTGATTTCACATGTCAATATCTAATGCAAATTAAAGATGAACCCTGGGCAAATTTGTACTGTATGATGAAAGAGATAAAATACAGTGTTTATATGGCTTCGTAAGAGGGTTTCCGATAAACTCGCGAAATTGCTTGAAAATCATCAAGGAGTTCCTAAAAATAGTGATAAAAAAAAGTATAATTCTTTACATGTCTTTCATCATACAGTAAAAATTTGCTTATAATGATCTTGGGCTGCCTGTGCTCTGGTATGCCCATTTCCATCCTTGTATGAAACGTCAATGTGAAATGGCCTCTAGAGTTTTATGTTTGTGTGCAAGCATGATCTTATAAATTGAAGAATAAAACATACCCTTCCAAAACAAGCTAACAAGTGGTGCATGAAGTAATGGGGGAGTGATACAGCTAGAGATGCCTACCATCTCTCTTTATAAAGACTACTGTAAAATACCTAATTACATAGAATACTCAGCAACCATCAACTTTTACTGACAGCTTCCGGAATCACTTCTATAAATTGGACACAGCCACCCTCCATAGCACCATTGCAATTAATGTTTTTATCAACTTCAACTTTAATTATATTAAAACAATATTTAGAGTAGCACACTACCTGCAGATAGCTAAAGCTACAGTTAAGGCAGGTAGGTGCAGGACAGTACTGATTATTATAGTAGTAAGTTTGTGCACTGATTAGTGGACTTGCACTAAGAGATCACATGACTGTTTGGGTGGCAAACTAGCATGCGCTCAGCCTATTAGTGTAAAAATAACAGCAACAAAAGGGAACTTATTCAACGCTTATGAAAAAAACAGATCTCTTTTTTTCAGAAAGGGTTTAGTTTCATTTAAAGATTATATTTCTTCGTTGTTCTCTGGTGTGACGGGTGCAGTTATATCTGATTTTTTTGTTTGATCATTTTGTTTTGAATCTGCCACCCAAAAAGGTCTCTTGGCGCAAGTCCCCTATTAGAAATAAATTAAACATGATCCATATATTTCAGTACAAAATTCAAGCATTCAGAGGAACTGTGCTGATGCCCAAGCCATTTGGAAGCCAAAGAACAGTCCTGGTCTTTGCAGAGGTAAGGTGATGCTAAGGATATATGAATTGTGAGCTGAGGTCTGCTACAGCACTGAGTTGAAGTTAGAAGTTACAGTAACTTGCTATGTACTGTATGTGCATATTAGTAAAACCTGTGTATAGTGTACTAAGAATGCTGTTATTTTTATCAAGCTAGCTCCAAATCTAGGAAAAATTACTGTTATATTTACAGGGTCATCCCCAAACATTTAAAAAAATTATAAGGAAACAACCAGTAGGGTGAGTTAGGTCTAAATCAATGAAAAATTACAGCTGATCTAGATAAATCTAGCTCCCCAGTATGTCCTGGGAACATAGAGGAATGCACAGGGCACACATGCATCCCCCCCCCCCCCCCCCCCCCGAAACACCTTCCACCTCCTCCAAGCAGGCTAAAGTAATTACATGCAGCATGGTGCAGCATAGGTCATTAACTTGTTTGTATACTTACACATTTTTGTTGCAATATATTGTAGGGGGATGATGCCCAAATGGCAAAAGAAGCTGGTGCTGACACTGTCGGGGGTGAGGAGTTATTTGAGCAGGTACAGAGCAGCCTATGCAGCATTTGAACTTTATTGTCTACATAATTTACTGTTACTCTGGAGTTTCATTATAACAATACTTCAAGTATAACAATATTAAATAGTCTTCAAATAGTAAAATGCATGTGTAATGCCCTTGATTTTAACAATGCAATTTTTTGGGGATATTATTATATTAATTTTCCAATGTGTACTTATTTGATTCCTATCTATCTTGGCATTAATAGGTTAAGGAAGGTACATTGAGTTTCGATCAATGTCTTTCTACGCTGGACATGCTTGACAAAGTAAAGCCTTTACAGAGAATACTCAGACAGAAGATGCCAACGACCCGGAGAGGTGAGGTTTTGTGATTGCTTTAAGGGAATTAGAGAAATATTTTGTTTGACTGTTAACAAAATCTTCCATTCCAGGCACTGCTACTGATGATATTGTGACAGCAATCCGCACTTATAAACAAGGGCATCCATACAAATGTGATAAACATGGGTACCTGAACGCTGGTATTGGAAAGGTACATTATATATTGTAGTCAAGTTGATATTATGTTTACAAACCATTTCAAATATCTTTGAAAAGGTTTTATTTTTCAGCCATCATTTTAAAGTATTTGTAAAGGGTAGACTAAATGATGATCTGATTGATCAGTAAAAAACTCCCCCTCCCCCCCCAAACAAAATTAATGAGCCAAAATTAAATTAACAAGGAATAACAGTGTCATTCAAGAAAAAAAAAAACTTGATGCCAAGGCAACTGGGCATGAAAAAGTATGAAGCAGGAGAAAAAATATTAACACTGATATTAAAAGTCAGCAAAATATTATCATTTTTGAGATTTACCGTTATCTATAAAAGTTAGGGGTTTCATCAACTCTTATTCCAAACTGACATGTATTTATTTGGTTTCAGCTGAGCTTCGCAGATGACGAAATAAAGGTCAATGCACAAGCATTAATCCAGACTGTATACTCCCACAGAGTCTCAAGTAAAGGTATAGTAAGGAACAAGAAAAATAGGCTCGTAATCATACATGTAGCTACTGCAGCAAGTATTTACAACTGTAGTGTTATCATATATCTCTAGGTTTTTTCTTATTATCTTACTATACAAAGTAGTGATAAACAGAATAAGACTCCCAAGGATTAAAAAAAAGTAAAGAAGGTATAGTAAGGAACAAAAAAAAAAAACACACTGCAAATTTTATACACCCACAAATACCCATTCACACAAAGCATCCATTTACATCCATGTGTTCAAGCAGCAGGTGACTGAGATATTTTCAGTCAAATATCCTTTAACCTTGGATTTTTACGGCCTTTATCCTTGGATTTTTACGGCCTTTAACCTTGGATTTTTACGGCCTTTAACCTTGGATTTTTTTGGGGCTTGTGCCCAGATTAGTGTTATCATCGCAGAAAACACTTGCTCTGTTCAGTGGCTGGACACAATCTTGTATTTTGAGCCGCATGGTTCCTGGGGGTGAGAGAAGTTTTTTTCCCTTCTCTCCTTTTCCCGCTGCCCAGCATCCGTTTTTGTGCTCATCCCCAGGAACTGGACGGCTCAAAATACAAAATGGCGCCTGATCGCCAAACACAGAGGGTTTTCTGCAATGATAACACTGATACCGCCTGAACAGGCTAAACAAACATGGGAAAACTCAGCTCATTATATTGAAAATTTTAAAATTTATTTTTTAATGTATTTTTTTCTTATACTCTAGCAAATTGCTAGACCTAAAAGAATGTTTTACTTTCCTCAATTTCTAGGGAAATTCATCACAAGAGTCATGCTGTCATCTACACATGGGCCAGGACTCCTTCTAAATGCGAAAGACATTGTCCCTTAAACCTAATGGAAGGGTACGGTTTCAAATAGCATATGATGGAGTATTATTATTGGGGAATCATGGCGAAATGGAACAGTCAAGTATTAATCATTGCTTTCCACAATACAGATAAATCGTTTTATATTTGGTGGCAGTGGCAATCTGTACAGTAGTGGCAGTACTACAGTAATTAACTCCTTACTGTAGTTCCTTACTACAGTCAGTAGTTCCTTAGCAGAACAGAAATGGCCAACTACAAATGAAAAAAAAAGGACTTGAATGGATTTCTTTACTGCAAGTTGCCAGTAACGATTCTTTCAATAATAAGGGCTTTAATACAGATTTTTAAAATAACTATTGCCAAAGTCTCAGATTCTTCAGTTCTGACTTACACCTAGACACTTTCATTTTTGCATTCCTTGTCATCGCCTGGTAATGGTACAGATTACACCATCTCTTGGCCTTACTGTCAGCTGCTCCAAAATTTGCTTGGTTTGACCAGGAACTAATTTGAGCTTAAACTCCTGCAGTAATCTGGCAAGAAGCAGCTTAGCTTCAAACTCTGCTAATGTCTTTCCAATGCATGTGCGTGGACCTGTACAAAATGGTAGGAAACTCGTGGTGGAGATGGCAGACTTGTTTTTACTAGAAAATCTTTCAGGATCAAATACCAATGGATTTTCCCAGAACTCCTCTAAGCAATGTGTGATTTGGTATACCACGCTAACTGGGGTGTTGGCAGGAATGTTGTAGCCGCCAAGAGTTTCTCTGAAGGGGAGGATCCGTTGTGTTCCAGTGATTGGGGGATGTAGGCGAAGACCTTCCTTCAGGGTCATTCCTACATACTCTAACTTTCCAAGGTCTTGGTACTCAACATACTGACGAGAGCCTAGGACGTCATCTACTTCATTGCAAATCCTGTTAAGAAATACTCAATTGTCCAAGATGATTGACTGTAATTATAATAATGATAAAAATAATAATGGAGAAATAAAATATGAAGGGATAAAAGAAAATGAAGATTGTTGTTTCAACCAGGAAACTTTTCATTTTTCAGACTATTAAACATGTGAGATTGAAATATGATAAAAAGTCAGGAAATCAAAAGATTGAGTACTACAATATATGACTCTTTAACCTTCAAATAAAACTTTGGATTTGGGTAGACCCCATACAACAATTACAGTGTAGATCATTTAACCATTGCGCAGGGGTTTCATTTAGGCCTGGCGGGAGCCGAAAGCTACTATTTTCCAAGTGCTGCCTACTTTAAAAAGGGTATTAATGTTTTATTTAAACTTATATCTCCACACCCTACTTACCAATTTCCACCGCCTACTCTGAAACTTAATTAAACCCCTGATTGCAAGTGAAAAACAAAGTAGAATGTAAAAAAAATCACCCTTCTGTGTCTGATGCAAACATAGCTTTCAATCTAGGGTCGGTTGTACAACTTACTTGTTTTCGATGCTAGAATCTCCAAGGATTTCCATCAAGGTAAATGACAACTGGTTGGATGTCGTTTCTTGTCCAGCCACAAAGAAGGTGATAAAGTCATCTGTCATGTTCTCTAGAGTATAGTCAGCATTCTCTTTTCCCATCTGAAGAATATGCGCAAGAATATCCTTAGGACTTTCTAAACCCTCGATGATAGCAGTGTTTCTTTCCATGATGACGCTTTGGCCAAACTTTCTTAAGAAACGAATGGCAGATTTGACTTTTTCCTGGTAACTGAAGGTCCAGAATTTGAACTTCCAGAAAGGATTTCGCATTCCTTTTTGAAGGCCATCCAGGGCGGTGGTGATGGCACTAGGGAAGGGGCTGTTTTCATCCCCAATAGAGTTGACATCAATGTTGAATCCAACCTTTAAAGAGGCAATAGTGAGAATGATAATTAACTGAATTTTCTCATACATAGCCTACGAACAGGCTTTTGATTTTGTTTTGTTTTAGTTTCTCTACAAGAAAACCACGAAAAATATGAGTTTTCATGTCGGGGCAATTCTTGGATTATGCAGTGCACAGGGGAGGGTAAAGGGAGAAAGAAATATTACCACCTTAGAGTGGTTTTCAAAAACCTCTGAAATACTTTTTAGTTTATTTAGTACTAATACATTGTAATGTCTTTGTTTTCTTTTGTTCTGTCTTGACTATTACATTTTAACAACTACATTTTGTTGCACGGGATTTTGAAAACCACTTAGTACACTTATACAGTATTTCAAGATTATTCTGTCACCACAGAAATCCCAAATCAACCAGTTTCTAAAGCAGTATTTGGAGTCACAATTGGACCTAAGCAATACAACAGCAATTTTAGACAGGTTATCATACACACCGACAACCCACCTAATAGACTCTTATGGGGGGAGGGGCTTCATTGAGCGAACATATGTTAATGTATTGTTAGTTTGAAGTCTTTGTTTGGCCATCATATCATTTAGACAATTATGCACATTTTTCCTTTTATGGGCTTTATTCATACCAGCAGTTGGTATGAATAAAGCTCAGAATAGGAAAAATTTGCATATAATTGTCTAAATGGTATGATGGCAAACAAAGACTTCAAATCAAATGTAATATTAGATTGACATACTTTTCCGATGACATCTAGCGTTACTTTCGCAAATTCATCTGCCATTCGAACTTCAGTCTTCCCATCAGCTAAGCTCCCGATTCGCTTCAGAAACTCATTAGAGCTTTCATTGAAAGCTTGCATTAAATTCCTCAGGTACTTTCTGTGAAACGCATGATTGAGCAAAGCCCTTTTCCGTTTCCAAACTTCGTGATCAAGCTCCGTTAAAACCCCTTCTCCCGCAAACCTTTCTCCATAACAGTAAGATATAGTCTTGTACAATCTCGAAGCTTTCGGAAGATTCCAAGTAACGAGGACTTTCTTGACGTCGTCAGGATGACCAAGAACCAAGACCGGGACATGATAAACCCAGAAAATGTGTGCCCCACCAAACTGATTGTACCACTCGCTCCACAACTCGCAGATCCCTCTTTTCTTGACGTTTATTTCGTACTGAATGCTAGGCACATTTCCAGCGAAGAAGCTGTCTCGTTTTGGACCGGGGATGTGCGCGTATTGACAGTGAACGTAGAAAAGATAGAGGCAATAAGCTAGAAATCCAGTGAGTGGAGTTGAAAGTAGGCCAAGTGAAATGATAGCAAAGGCTTGGAGGGATACATATTCTTCGATGAAGGGAATCATTTTGATCAAACGCAGGACCAGAAGCCACGAAACTTGTGATATTTGGAGTACAATGAAATGCAACGTGCAGTTTGGAAAGTCATGTGAGATGTATTAGGTAATTACACAGGCAGCCCATCTACTTAGATAGACTAGGGTCCCCCCAGGTAGCCCAAGTCATATGGAAGCATACAATTATACTGTTATGAAGGAATTGTAATCTATGCAAAAGTCGTTTCCGACACGTCAGTTAGATATTTACTTTCACTTTCCATTCGACATTTCACTTATTTGCTTGACGTGGATCCCTTCATTGTTTGACTCAGCATGCGTAGTTACTGTTTAGCAAAACAGGTTTATATTTGCCAGGCTTAAATAACAGTTTAATGATTACCTTTATCCTTAATCTTACCGCTGTTACATTACTTAATTTTGCATATTACTATAGTCAAACTCTTCCCTTTATCCTGCTTGTGCTATTTCTATTGAAGGAATTTATTCTTAGTCATTTATTATTTCATCGTTGATTTTTTTCCCAAAGTCAACACCCGATCTTCTATTCTTACATCATCCTTAAAAATAATTAATTTATTAATGAGGTTAGTATAAATTGAGCAGCATAGTAACTAGCTCTAGGATTGTACGTAACTGTTGTGAGGACACTACACGATAGTGCTCTAGGTTGGTTTAGTCAGGACTCTCTAAAGTTGGCTTCATCAACTTTCTGGGAGAGAGATGTTCCTTCAGTACCTTCCGAAAGTACTCGCCTTCTTACAGCCAACCTCCCGCTAGCCAATGGTAGCTCTACCATTTGTAAACACTCGAGCGGTGCAATAAAGAAGAGACGGCCAACCCTTGCTTAGCATGTACAATCCCCGTTCTACCCCCAATACCATAAAAGAACCACCCAAAAATCTCGTAACACTACCATTTCCATTGAGATGGATAGTGGCGAAATATCTACCGAGAGCTGAATATTCTGTCTGCCTTAATTTAGATTTTTGCCTATAGAGGGATCTTAGATCTCTGACCTCAGATTTCTGACAAAAATGGAGGTTAAGAAGACGCATGCAAGACCATAGACTGTAGAGTTGTACCTCTTTTAAAGTAGACTGCTATGGCCCTGCAAATCCAGTGGACGGAGATTAACCAGGCCCATAGCCAGGGGGGTTCAAACGAACCCAGCCAACCGGCTTGAAGGTCCGCTAATGACTAAAAATCTTTTTATAATAATTATCTTTATTATTACCGCTTTATGTTAAAAAGTACCCTATTAGTAACATTTTAGATACAAGATTGATTACCTAATGTAATAAGGGGAGGGGTATACCGGAAATTTGGTCCGCTGAAATGGAAAAACGAACTACCCTGCTCAGAATCCGGGCTACGGGCCTGTTAACAGCTCAAGTATCTGGGGATTTTGTGTTGTGTCTGCTGCTGAATGGAGTTTGACCATATGATTCTATGATTGGCATCAGTTACACAAAGTCAAACAGATACTGCACAATGTCGAAATCTAACTGCTTTGCTATCCCTCGAATGAAATCGAAGCTGACCAAGCACTTATACTTGGCTGCATCAATCTGATCATCAGCTGAGGTCTGTGATAGTAAGTTGAGGGAGACTAGTGATGTGATCTGTGAGAGAATGCTCGCAGAGGGCGCCACGTTGTCTTCGACAATAGTATAGAATATAGCCATAAGACGATCAAGTGGGAATGCCTTGGGACCTGCAGAGTTAAATTAATGGTATAATCTTCATGCACTTATTGCAATTATTATATACACCTATTTCACAAAAGGCAAATAGCTTATGAATACTAATCATTCGTAAAATTAAAGGTGTTAAATAAAGTCCAGCAGAATGTCAGAGCCAAGCATTGGTAACTTGTTTTGATTTATCCATATTCTTCATGACGCATGGTTACTTTCGTTCATAGAACTGCTATTTGCCAAACGTCATTTGCCTTTTACACTAACAACCTTTATTAAAATAGGTGTATGTACTGTACAGTGTGGTCTTTAGTGGCAGGGCATTGGCACATCCAGGGGTGGTTTAGAGTTCACAGAGTTATGAAATCTGCCACAAACAACATTACAGTAATAAATAAATAAAAAAACAAAGTTAAAAAAAGGTTACCTGTGAGCTGACAGTTGACCCTTCCTTTGTTGGTTTTAGCTGCAGCTTTCGCTTTGTTTGACATTCTGGGAGCCTTCTTGGAAAAGAACCTTTTATCTGTGCGAGGTGGGTTGTAAGAGGCAATGTAGGCAGCTACTAGCAGATATTTTGAATAGAATGGCAACTCAATGTGGGATCTCTGGGGAACTAAAAGGGGAAATTAATGATCAGCTATCAACTTTTGATTGAATGCAAAGAGTTGTTCTACACACAATTATATTATTCCCCAAGATATAAAAGGAAAGGGGGGTTATGGCTTGTGCCCAGATTAGTTGTGGATTCAAGGATGGAAGACTGTTCTAATCGGGCCTTGACACCCCCCCCCCCCCCCCCACCTTTTTCTAAACACATTTCAGAAATAGATGAAAGCTCAATTCCTAGCCATGGTTTCTATATTAGTGTCTTCCCTTAGGGAAATCATTGATTTACCCTGTAGATATAGATATTGTTATGGGCTGTTGGACAATGTTGTGCCAGGTCCTCTTGTGATGCACATTGTATAGAAAGTACTTAATACCTATTAATGAGCTGCCTCCACTATCAGTCTGAGCTTCTTGCGTCAACATTGCTTCCCATTGTTCACTTGATACCTCGCGTAAGTAAACAGTGTTGAGTGCCCGTTTCAAATGCGGGTTAATATTACGCCACAACTTGTGGCTATCATTGAAAGTTGCTTCATTGTTCGTGATTGGCTCACAGTACTTGGTCAAGTGGAGTGCAGCCTAAAATGATTTAGAAAGCAGTTTGGTGTTAGGCTTATCTTCTAAACTTCATATCACCAGTTTACTTTTGGTGGGTTATGTAACAATTTAGTGGACCTATGGAAACCTGACCACAGCCATAGCAAAGGGAGAGACAAAAGAATCATTAGAATCTGCATTATTGAACAGGCCATCCACTCTGAATTGAAAGTCACATCACATAAAAAAAAAAATCCACTAGATATGTTGCTTCCAGAGTTTAGAGATATTTTCTGTGTTTTCCGTTAAAAAATGCCTTCTATGAGACCAGATGCAATGAGGCCAATTATGGACTGATTGCTTCAAAGGAATACTCAACTGAAAGCGACAATGTCGGGAGTCATAACATCAACAGGTTCAAGTGTATCACTCTTAACAGTAACAAGAATTGTCCTCGCTCTATACCAAAAAAAAGAGCTTTAAAAAGACCAATAATTAACAATGCACAACACATTAACACTTGAGGGGGAAATAAATTGGTTATTTAAATACTTTCTTTTTTTCCCCTGCTTTTATTATTGACAAAGACATTGAATACAGGTACAAATCCTAAAAGAATGTGATAAAAAGGTAGCGAAAAATTATATATAAGTGCACCACTGACATACCAAGTGTCGCAGTTCATTGAGATCCCTGCAGACCGTATGGAACACACTGAGAAGGAGCTGACAATAAGAGCCATAAAATTCCAGCGGGTGATCTTCGTGGCGATCAAGGCACATTATCTTTTGAAGTTCAGACTTAGAGTAATCAGGAAAATGCACCGTAATTGGATCCAGGAACCCAGTTCCTGTAAAAAATTTCTCCCAAGTTATTTCACTCAAAAGAATAACACAAAAATTCAAACCAGCCAGTTCCTGAAGGCGTAAAAAGCCAGCCAATACATTAGCATCCATATCACGTAAACGCTCAGCTTTATCGAGAACTATATACAAGGTTTCCTTTTCAAGGTTGAGTTTAGTGGCTTTAAGCTTTAGTAGTCGTAGAAATTCAGCAACATTCTCACAGCGTGGTGGAAATAGGTCAGTGCCATCATCGATATCTTCCAGTTGGTATAGAATGTGTTCATAAAGCAGCCTCCCTGTAAAACACTCCACACAATTGACCAATACATGCTGCAACTGAAAAAGTACTTATCAACAGAAAAAATCAAAAAAGCAATCAAAACTAGATGATACAGTCACAGCAAGGACTATTAGTGGATTTGTGCATGGGAGCTTTCTATACAGCTAATGACTGTGAGGGTAAACCCACCCCTCCCCCCAAAAAAATGAATTTACCCCACCCCTCCCCCAGAAAAATTCTTGACAGGAATTAATAAAAATAATAATAATTGGCAGTCCACAGTTCGAAACATTCTTATCAACTATACTCTCTTTTCTTTTATATAAAATAAAATCAGTATTACAATAACCCCCACCACCACCCCCCGAATACCAAACGTTCAGCACCCACCTCAAGGACTTTTAACAATGTTTTAACAACCAATGATTTCCCTGTGGCAGTGTGACCGTAAACGAAAATCGCCGGGCACGGGACACTTTCCTTGCCCCCGAACAGCGAGATAAGTTTGCCGATTTGCGTTTCTCTGCATGGAATCCGCTTTAGTGCTTTCTCAAACTTCATTGTGTCATATCCCAAATGGCCGACTTTGGCCAACGCCATGTTCTGTTGTGGCGTAAAATCCAAATTCTTTCGCCAGGAAGGCTAAAGGGTGACTAGCATTGATACTTAGTTGGCTGTTAGATAATATTACAAGGAGATAAGTGAGACGAGTTCTAAATTTGCGGAGAGACACACGATGGGCACATAAATTTTGAAGTTGAGCATGCTACACTGTGAGGTCTGGTAACTAGAGATGATTTTCCCGCCTCGCCTGATTGCATTTTTGTAGGGGAGGGGTAGAGGAAGGAATCCAGATATAGACAAAACCTTTTTCCAAGTTTAATTAAACAAAGACAATATATCAAACACATGAAATGAAAAATTGATTGAATAATTATGGTTGTGTTGTTCGTTTGAGCCAAAACCAGTGCATTTGGGAGGGTAGGGGGCTGCATCTCTTACCCAATGTGCCCCTCCCCCCAGGGGATTGAATGCTTTTACAATGCACCTGGGTTGTTCAGAACAAAACTCAAAATGGCGTTTCAGGGAATAATTTCGTTAGCCTCTTTGTATATCTTGGGTTTATTCCTTTTGTTGCCTGCTTTAACTACTCTTATGTGTGCTTTAGTGCTTATTCAATATCTACACAAGAAATACTCGCGAATACCTGGACCGGAGAGGGAAAGTTTTATCTGGGGAAACGCAAAGGAATTCCAGAGACTTCAAAAACACGGCAAGCGTAAAGAAGAAATTCTACGAGAACTGAGCGAAAAATACGGACCCGTCTTCGTGACATGGGAGATTCACAAGCCTGAAGTTACCATAACGGACCTAGAGCTTGTGCGAAATGTTATGGCTTCTAACTTTTCGAAAGACAGACAAGTTGAGGAGAAAATGGCGATTCTTTTTGGAGAGAGATTTTTAGGTGATGGTTTCGCGACTTCGATGGATCCTAACACAACGCTTCGAAAACGTCTGGTTTTAGATGCTGGTCTGAATGAAAAAGCCCTTGGCAGCCTAATGGGTGGGTTGGAGGAATGCTGCGATAAGTTTTCTCAGAGTCTTAGTGAAATAACGGATGGTAAAACTGCAATAGACATGGAGGACTTTGTAAAGAGGATGGCTCTAGATATTATGGGAAAGGTAAATATTTAGTGAAGTTTTTTCTACGAAAGGTGTGGCACACAGGACGAGAAAAGAAATATTGACTTTATTAACATGGGAACTAATTGGTAAATTCACCAAATAAGCTTATTTATACAGAACTTTCATTTCTCATATCTTAATCTGCGTTTTCTATCTACAAGATCAAAAAGAATTTTGCGCTGGGGGTTTGTTCGAGTTTCACTCCCTATTGAGGTTTTTGAGACTCCCCTGACAAGACATATCAAGAAAATGAGGTTTAAAGATGAGGTTCTGCTATAAAAGGGAAGGCTCCCCCCACCCCCGGGCTCAAGAACAATCAGTTATCAATCAGCAGTCAATGAGTCAACATGTCAGGAAAATTGCTCTGAGTGCTAAATTCTAAATGTTGTAAAATAATGCTATACCAAGCTGTGTGAGCTCTAAAGCACCGAAAACATTAGTGGACAGGAAATCACTAATTCATCAATCTTTTAACACAACTGTCTTGATACCTGTGCAAAATAGTTTTATTTCAACCGACTTAGGCTCAGAGATTTTGCAAGAGACTTATAATTTGTGACTGCTAGCATGGCAGTGTTCTCATTATAATTGCAAATTTTAGCCTGGGGGTGGGAGGAGCTTTCCCTTTTATAGTAGAACCTTTGCTTAATCACAAACTCAATTTATAGATGTGAATGGTGTTTATGAGGCACACAACCTTATGTTTTGCCCCTCCTCTCCCCCCTTCCCACAGCCAACCATAGAGCCGGTATAAATTATGCTTTACCACATCTATCTTTTTATTTCAGGTTGCATTTGGAATCAAGATAAACTCTATTGAAGACCCCAACACTCCATTTTACACAGCTCTAGAAGAAAGTCGATCCGCCACTCACTGGGCACTTGAACACCCATTGTACCAGTGGGATGTGACAAGCTTTGAGTACCAGAATGATGTCAAGGAGGCAGTGAAGTTTATGAGAGATTATGGCAAGAAAGTGATCGATGGCCGGCGTGTAGCTATGGATGATGGAGAGGATGTCCCATGTGATGTGTTGGATGCAATGTTAAAAGCTGCAGATGAGCATGGGGATATCACACTGGATGACTTGCTTGATGATTTTATCACTGCGATTTTTATTGGTAAGCTCAGGGATTGAATTCTGTATTTTGATTTTTTATTTGGGCAAAGATGGTACTATTCATGGGGGTTAATGTTTCTGTCCTGTCTTCAAGCGAGAGTTGGTAAGAATCTAACAATACCCAGATAGTTTGGGCCATTCCCCTTTTCAAGACATTAAATGTCACTACAACACAACCAATAAATTTGTAAATAGCGGAAATATGTATAAAATGTTTGTTCTGACCAACGACATGCTGGATTTGCATTTAGTCAAAAATAGAAACACCCCTACATGTGTTTTAGGTATTCACAGTTTTTAAGGTTGTGTTGTAAATTGTTGTTCTCTGGAAGAAATGAGCTAATCTCATGATACAGAATAAACATAAAGTTTTTGTCATTTGCTCGTTTTAGGCCAGGAGCAGGTATCATCAGTGCTTACATCTGTATTTCTGGAGACAAGCAGACATAAGGGAATACAAGAAAAGTAAGCCCCCAAAATGCACAGGCACTAGACCAGCTGAAATGAAAAATTAGAGAAATATTACTGAGTATATAGTATGTTGTGTATGCTTGTAGTAGTGAAACTATACAAGGACTTTACACAACAGCAAGGAGAACATGACCAAAAATGCTTGTACTCTAACAACTCAATTCTAAACTAGATTTGATAATATCTACTGATTTTTCTGGATAACCCTGGAGCCTTAGAATAGAAAATTGCTGAAATCTAATTTTGTTTTTTTTCATGTCTGACATCCACATAATAACAATGTTCTTGCAGTTTTGTAGTGTAGTGCTTGTATGCTCATGCATTTTTTTTTAGATGCTTGTGTGCGCACATTTCTGGTAGTACTTTACTGGTACTTACAAATGATACAGGAGGCTACAGACAAATATTAGTGCCTTTTTTATAACTATCTTTATTGTTCTAGACTTGTAGAAGAGTTCAATTCAGTTCTTAAACAAGACAGACCCACACTCCAAGACCTCAAAAGTCTCAAGTACTGTGACCTTGTGATAAAGGAAACTATGCGCATGCACCCCCCTGTTCCAGCAGTATCCTATATAACATCCAGGGTGGAGCGGATTGGCAGGCACTGCATTCCAGAAGGAACCAAGCTTCAAATTCTCCCTTATATAGTACACAGGGATCCTGAGATCTGGGACCAGCCTGATGAGTTTCGACCAGAGAGGTTTGCAGAATGTCAGGATGTAGCTCCACCGTCTTACATGCCATTTGTTCCTGCGGTCCAGGACTGCATTGGAAGAGAGTTCCTAGATGTTTCCATCAAGCTTCTACTAACCAAACTGCTTCCCAAATTTTGCTTTAGCCAAATCACAATTGATGATGGCGGCATCAAGTGTCTACTAAGTAACTATGAAGAGTCTAACTAATAGTAAAAATGGTGAACAATGGCACTGGGGAAAAATATGTATTTTCTGGCTCAAACCACAACAATGTGTTTGAGCTTATATTAATGTCAAGGTATTTATAAATCAAAGAATAAGTTATAAAGTTTGCTATGGTGTTGTTTTATATTCCCATGTATCCCATCAAAATTCATGTACATGCTTGAATTCACTAGAAAGAGAAGTCAAATCCTCACCCTTAAAAAAAATTGATATTACTAATAAGTTGTGTTTCTTGTTGTTTTGGTCTTGAAAATGCATGTGCACTAAAATCAACTAAGGGAGTTTTTATTAAATACACCAAGGGGGGGGGGGGGGGGGGGGGGGGAGGAAGATATTGAGGGGGGCTCCAAACATTTTTAACCACCAATTTTTAACCACCCCTTCCTCCCACCCACCCATCTACCCCCTCCCTCCCACCCATCCACCCCTGTCGCACCCATCCACCCCCCTCCCATCCACCCCCTCCCTCCCACCCTTCCCTCTCTCTTCCACCTATCTTTTTTTATTATGAAGAATCACTTCAGATTTTTTAATATTATGATATTTTTTCAATTCAATTAATTTATTTGGCACCTTTTCATCTATGATTCACGGACGTGGCTCCAAATACATTCATATTGAAAAACAAAATTTACAATTGGTTTTCAATTATATTTCTATTTACAATAAATTCTCTATCATCGTACTTTGTAGAGATGTCATTATATGTAGTTCTCATTACAAAGCACTTTCCTTTATTGTTCTTGCTTCCCAGACAAATTGAGCTATTTCTTTTTTTAGTTGCACTCCCCTGTTTCAAACTAATCACCTTCAAAAATGCTTTGCAGGAGGCATCGCTTTTATATTCTGTTTTGTTGCGGATTGAAAAACCCTATACACATTTGTTCCCTTGATTAACTATATGCCGGGCATTTTATCATGAAGTGTTCCTCGTCCTCGACTTCGACCAAGCATATTGGGCACATTCTTTTGTTCAGGGGTAGTGTACGGTTTTGTGTGACGTCCTTTTTCGATAGCTAGTTTGTGGTTGCTTATGCACTAGTCAATTGAAACCCCCACCCCCATGGCCTAGGTGAAGGGTGTGGGGTTAGACTTTGACCCTGTACAAAACCGAGAAAAGCCCCCACCCCCTCGGGACAAAACAGCAGTTAAATGCCCCTACCCCTTGGGTGCAAACTATAGGCAACTACCCGACAACAAGTCATCTGAAATAAGCTTTTTTTATATTTCAAAGCCAGTACACTTCAGCGAGTACATTTGTACCAAGTTCTATGAAGATAACAGTTACATAAAAAGATGGAGAAATAAATCATCTTCATCTGGCATTTTTTCAATATTCGTTTTTGCACATGTCGCCGTGCAGCATGCCACATGTTGATACATGGAATTGCTTGCTACAGAAGAAAAAGAGTCTCAAGCCAAAAACATGATATTTGTGACACTATTCACTTGTCCCAAGCCCCCACGGTGGGGATAAGTCTTAGAGTAAAAAAACTTTCAATTCCCCCACCCCCTCGGGACAGATTCTCATTCAAAAGTGCTCTAAACCCCCACCTTAACCCCACACTTCCCCGGGACCATGGGGGTGGGGGTTTCAAATGACTAGTGCATTAGTCTCAGCTTTGTTAGCGCAATTCTGTGATTAACATTTTTAACTTGTGAGAGATAATCTTCGTAATTGTGAACACTCTTAAATTTCCTAAATGTTCTCAATTTGTTTTTATGTCGAGGGTCTTTCCTTTCATCGTTATAAATTTTATTGAGTCAGATTTGTTGTTCTGTATCTGTCCGTCTCTGTCTTATGAGATTTATTGGTATTTCTGCGTCGAGTGGGTTGGACCATATTTCTCCTAGGCCGGCGTGATTTAAAATATGTATATAATTTTGTTTGTCCACAATTCTTTCTTTTCACGTCCTAAGGTGTCGCGCAACGCTACATTGGCAAGTTTATTTTGGTCTGAATTTCTTAAAGCCCCCCAATATATGATATCTATGCATGCACACCTCTGCTCTCATTCGGTCCTGGTGAAATACCTGTAGCACTAATTATTTTATTTTTTATTTTTTTTCTTTACATTCTTAAAAAATCAGGTGCTTACGGGCAGGGGGGTGCACAGGGTTCGCGCGCGTTCCCCCTTGTGGGTCTAAAAATGGGTCATTGCTTATGACTGTGTACACCCCCTCAGCCAATCTTACGTAAGGGCCTGACGCTAGCCAAGACGTTCAATTATAGATTTCGTACCCACGTTTTGTCACTGGAAAGATCTAAACGGTTCTAAACATATAAAGAAAGATCTCTTTTACCCGCGCGCGAATTCCAACGCGCCTTCGATAATGCGGTCAGCGCATTCACACACAAAGAAACAAAATGGCGGCTGGCTGATAAAATATCTTTTTCCTCGAAAGCCTTGCAGATTTTCAGGTACTTTCAAATTGTTGAGCTCTTTTATCTTAATATCTACGGCAATTACTGTGTTCCCCTGATCTAGATGCTCGTTAAAGGCAAATGAAAGGTCTCTCAGAAGCAAATCGTGCGTCTATAATCGCGCGTTTTCATGCCTCGCTTTCTTCGACTTGTTCCTTGCTGGAATTCACTTCCGAACGAAAGATATTTGAAAATCTCACTATAATAATAAGTTTTGAATGTAGAATAATTTGAATTCAGCGCGTTATCCCGCCTTTCTTGTGACGTCAAGTTTACTACTGATGGCCGAGTGCTTTGGGATCGGTTTTGCAGTTCAGTATGAAGAGCAAAGAGGCCGGGGTTCGACTCTTGCCAAAGGTTTTAATATATCTTAGTAATCTTTTTTCTCTCATTGTTTTTTCTCTTGGAGACGCATGTCTACTAATATGACACATGGCGGTTGGTAGTCTATTAATTTTGTACTTTTTGAAGGAAATTTACTAATGTTTCTTTAAAAGTTTTTTGACAATTGCACGGCTAAGCGTTTGCATTTTACTATTTTGTTATACTCAGCCTTTACATTACTTTCACTATCAGGTACTCACTATCATGCTAGCTATTAAGCGTCTGTTTTAACAAAACTTTTATTTTTTGAATAAAAATTAATGATTTTAAATCAATTAATCATCATTTCAAATTCCATTCATAACATCTTTTTGTGTGCAGAAGGTTCAATTTCTTGAGACTCCCGCCTAATGCGTGAGTGTTGACAACTATGAAGATGGAATTTTTGATGTAGACCAAACTTCAAAGGCCATGGAGCAGCCCTAACAGTGGGGCTTGGACCCCTCAGTCTAGAGAAAAGTATTAATTGAGTAATTGCTATGAAGTTTTTGTATTATTTTTATCTTTTGTTTTCCATGGCCGCTAGCCTACCTGAAGGCTTCAATATAGTTTTTCCGGCACAAAAACCCCGAAAACATAGAGTTCGCATAACCCGGCCACAATCTTGGATAATGCGAACTCCGTGTTTTCAGGGTTTTCAGGCTGGAAAAACTATCAAAGTCTACAGGGGGGGGGGGAATAGGGTTATGTAAATCCGCTGATCCGCTACATTTTCGGGGCAAATCCGTGGATCCGCAGATATTTTTAGATCCGCATGGTTTGACAGATAAACAATAGCATAGATTGAAATTCATTTGAAATCCGAAATTCGACCATCAAAGCAGTCAAAATCTAAATCTGCGCCCAAATTGTTAACATATCCATGATCCGCCGTATTTTCAAAATCTGCCAATCCGCTGAAATAATCATCAAAATCCTTAATCCATGAGCATTAAGGGGCTGAATCCGCCCATCCACGAACCTATCCACCCCCCCCCCTACAGGTAGGCTACATGGCTGCACTAGGCATAGCAAATCCTTAAACCTCAGTGTACCCATGTACCCATATGGTCTACCTGAATAGTGATCTGGCACTAGTAGATTAGCTCTGACCTTGACCCTGACCTTCAGTTCATTTGATTTTTTTTCACTTCAGTATGTCTTCCAATGACTCTGACCTTGACCCTGACCTTCAGTTCATTAGATTTTTTTCACTTCAGTATGTCTCCCAATGACTCTGACCTTGACCCTGACCTTCAGTTCATTTGATTTTTTTCACTTCAGTATGTCTTCCAATGACTCTGACCTTGACCCTGACCTTGACCCTGACCTTCAGTTCATTTGATTTTTTTTCACTTCAGTATGTCTTCCAATGACTCTGACCTTGACCCTGACCTTCAGTTCATTTGATTTTTTTCGCTTCAGTATGTCTTCCAATGACCTTGACCCTGACCTTCAGTTCATTTGATTTTTTTTTCACTTCAGTATGTCTTCCAATGACTCTGACCTTGACCCTGACCTTGACCCTGACCTTCAGTTCATTTGATTTTTTTTCACTTCAGTATGTCTTCCAATGACTCTGACCTTGACCCTGACCTTCAGTTCATTTGATTTTTTTCGCTTCAGTATGTCTTCCAATGACCTTGACCCTGACCTTCAGTTCATTTGATTTTTTTTTCACTTCAGTATGTCTTCCAATGACTCTGACCTTGACCCTGACCTTGACCCTGACCTTCAGTTCATTTGATTTTTTTTCACTTCAGTATGTCTTCCAATGACTCTGACCTTGACCCTGACCTTCAGTTCATTTGATTTTTTTCGCTTCAGTATGTCTTCCAATGACCTTGACCCTGACCTTCAGTTCATTTGATTTTTTTTTCACTTCAGTATGTCTTCCAATGACTCTGACCTTGACCCTGACCTTGACCCTGACCTTCAGTTCATTTGATTTTTTTTCACTTCAGTATGTCTTCCAATGACTCTGACCTTGACCCTGACCTTCAGTTCATTTGATTTTTTTCGCTTCAGTATGTCTTCCAATGACCTTGACCCTGACCTTCAGTTCATTTGATTTTTTTTTCACTTCAGTATGTCTTCCAATGACTCTGACCTTGACCCTGACCTTGACCCTGACCTTCAGTTCATTTGATTTTTTTTCACTTCAGTATGTCTTCCAATGACTCTGACCTTGACCCTGACCTTGATGTAGAGGAGCTGAAGAATGATCTGCAGGCGTCTGGCAAGGTCTCCTGCCCATCCGAGGGATGCAACGATGAGTTCATGTCCCTTTGGGGTCTCAAGTTCCATCTCAAGAAAGGATTTTGTAATAAATCAGGTGATGAGAATGCTTCTAGCCAAGGTTCCAATATGGCAAGTATTGAGGATGCAGAAAGTATTGCTATAAAAAATAGCAGAAAAAGAGAACAAAATCCGAGACAAGACAAAGACTCTGCTGACGTCACTATGGTGCAAAGAAGAAGTGGGAGAAAAATTACTCCAAGGAAAAAAATAGGTGAGAGAATTAATAAAGGCCATATTCAATATGAAAATGGAATGAGAATGGAGAATTAAGAGATGCAGAATTAAGAAAAAGACATGCAACAAAAATGGTTTACTAAAAATTAGCAAGAACCCTCACCCCTAAAAACAACAATAACATTTAAACGAAATATTCAAAATAAGTGTATGTCTTTTACACCATGTTTAACAGAATAAAGAGGAAAATATTGTGCAGTGTGGCTTTCTCTACAGCTGGAATGTGCTCTTTTTTACTCAACCCCTTACCAGATCTTGGCTACATGCCTTTAGTTTTTTTTTTAATCTTACTAACCATATCATTATTGCCACAAACAGAGATGGAAAACATAGAGCCCAAGAAAAAAAAGGAGAAGAAATCTCAAGAAGTTGAGCAAGACTCAGATGTTGACAGTGATGGTGACAGTGTCGCCAACGAAGATGACATAGGACCTGTTGAGATTGCTGCTGATGTTGTTGTTGAGACAAATACTGTTCCTGGACAAATTGTAGATGAAGTTTCAAATGATGGTGACAGTCTTTTAGCTGGTGAAGATAATAAAAGTGCCAAGAAAGCTCCTGGCAAAAAGAGACAAGCACAGAAGAAAACAGACAAAGCTGCAAAAAATCCTGCAAATAAGGAAGAAAATGTGTCAGAAGAAAATAAGTCAGAGAGGCAAATAATGGTATGTGTGTATTGTTTTATTGAATCCCTTCAAGATAATTTCCGACCTTATCTCCAGTTGAAATAATAAATGGTTTCTAAGATGTGAATAAAACAAATATTTTCTTTATACCATTAGGTGGCCAAGCTCAAGAAGCAAATTAAGACCTGCAAGTACGTTAAATGCCCCAAGTGTGGAAGGAAATACACCACAGCTTTAGGATGTGCTATCCACTTTGAGAAGTGTGGTCAGTTGTTTTCTTGTTCTTCTTGTTAGTAAGACCCCCTTCTTGTTTTGTTTGGCAGATTTTTAAAGCCTTAGACAATTTATATATTAAATATAGTCTGGGAGCCAGTGAAAAAAAAAACTATTACGTGGGCAAACAATTCCCAATCATAACATTTAAAGTTCCCTTTTCTTGTTCGTAGATTCTGATCAGCTTTGCAAACAAAACTTTATTCTGACTTTCAAATCCACAAAACTTATTGATTACAATAGAATTGCATATACTAGTTATCTCAAATACAAAAAGAGCATTTAACTTATATGCTCATTTTTACTGACAACGAAAAGCTATTCCTCTTTGACACATTCAAGTAATAAAGTAAACTAACTCGTGTTTTAATTTCATAATATTTTTTGTCTCCCTCTTTACAGTATACTTAAAAGTTAGTAAAAAAAAATCCCTGATGTTTGAAAATACAATAAAAAAGTTATTAAATGTAATGGCTGTCCGGCTACAGGGACTGTGATGGAGGCAAGAGAAAAGTTGAAGTGTGAGGAATGTGGAAAAGGGTACACCACGAAGGCAGGACTGAGGTACCACATGAATGCAGCCCATTCAGAACCTGTGGTGAGTAGAGTTAGGTGCTGTGACCACAGTTCTAGGGGGGGAGGGGAAGAAAGATCGCACATTAACCTGGCGCATTCAAAACCTGTGGTGAGTAGAGCTAGAGGTGCTGTGACCAGAGTTCTAGGGGGGAAGGGGAAGAAAGATCACACATTAACCTGGCGCATTCAGTTTTCTTGGGGGGGGGGGGGGGGCAGAAAGATGCCACATGAATGCAGCCCATTCAGAACCTTTGGTGAGTAGAGTTAGTTGGTGTGACCACAGTTCTGAGGGGGGGGGGGGGGGGGAATCACACATTAACCTGGTGCATTCAGAACATGTTGTGAGTAGATTTAGTTGGTGTGACCACAGATCTATGAGGGGAGGGGAAATATCATGCATTAAACTGGCTCATCCAGAACATGTCGTGAGTAGTTGGTGTGACCAAAGTTCTAGGAGAAGGTGGGGGGGGGGGGGGGGGATAAAGATCACACATTAACCTGGTGAATTCAGAACATGCTGTGAACCATAGTTGTTTGGGGAAGGGAGGGGTAAACTAAACAAAATGATTTAGTCCTACTGTTAACTTCCGAATATATTTTATACGAAGTTAACTATAAAAATACTAGTTTCTCTACATTTCGTGTCAGATGCACTTGCGCTTAAGAGGCACTTTTTGGTAATTTATCGCCATACGTCACATTCTAATTAAAATATTTTCATAAGTCATGCATAGATGATCATTTGAATCCATTAAATATGGCGGCTTGCCCGTCGTGTATCAGTTATCTATTTTATTCCCTTAAAACTGCGCTTCACATCGCTTACAACTTGGTTGTCTTTTTCACAACTCGAGTTCTGTCACCAAGCGATCAGCCAGATGGTTTATCCGAGGTCTTAGACCCAATAACACACCGTAAACGCATTCGAAGATACGATGGCTCGTTCGCAAAAGGTCGACACGATGGCTTCTATTTATTTGGTGGACACTCTACTTGTGCAAACGCGGTTTTCGTATCTTCAAAAGTAGCACTGGATTCAGTAGTTGTTCTCAAAGCTCTGGAATACCTAGCTTCGACTTATCCACTGTTAAGGGTGAAAGCAGAGTGGGAGACTACTAAGGATGGACTACCAGCCAGATATCTCACCGAAATAGATGGCTTTAGTTTCAGAGAAATCAATTTTTCCGAGCACGATGCACATGCTAGCGATTGGAAAGGTCTGTTCGAGGAGGACCTAAATGCAGGGTTTGACTTATCGGGAGGAAGGCCATTATGGAGGGTCACAAGGTTATTGGAGCAATTCACACCTGCCGATAAACTTTACAGCAATACTTTTATTATGACTTTCCATCACTCTATATTCGATGGATCGTCGATGATGAAGTTTCTCGGTGAGTTCCAGGAAAAGCTGCATCAATTTCATCGCGGGGTCCCCATGTCCTCGCCTCTGTCGTCGCCTATGTCACCGCCTTTACTTGAATTACTGAAGCAGCATATTGAGCTACCCTGGTATGGTGCCTTGTGGTACCAAATCAAACATGTACTGCGCAAGGGACGGGAGCCCCCTCGTAATGTGTTCCTAGCGAAGTACCCACCACCAGTTTTGAATAACGAGGAAGACTTCAAGACTAAAACGATTCCTGGGATATTGAGCGACAAACTGACTTCGTCCCTTGTGCAGAAATGCAAACTGAACGGGAGCACCGTTGGTGGCGCTCTGTCTGCGGCTGTTGCCATAGCAACAGGGCAGTTAATCCAGGACTCCATCTCACATTGCGCCCCTGGGGAGTTCGTTATTGGTTTACCGGTAAATATTCGAGGTGCCTGCAACTTGACACAGGAAGACCAAGAATTCGGGCTTTTCATTAGTGTGATATTCATTCCTTGTAAACTTCCCTTTGTAGGCAACATTTCCGATATCTTTTGGAGCGTTGCAGCGGAAATGACTTCACGAGTTAAGCAGAAACTAAAACAAGAAAAGCAATTTGAATTTCTGAAAAAGCTAAAGTATACCCCACGGGATGTGGCGCAGGACATTACCAGTGCTTCAGCCGACATAAGAAATGCAGGCAGGTTTCCGAATATTTTTGAAGTGTCCAACAGAGGTAGATTCTCATATCCATGTGTTCAAGATTACCATGTTACTGGTTGTCATAATGCTGTGGCACAGCATTTGATTGGTCCAGTGATGACATTGACGGCGATGTCAATCAACGGCAGGTTGCACTGGACATTTGTGTACTCTTCTCGTACCATGAGGGATGCACTTGCGCGGGAATTCGCGCGCTCTGTCGGTGAGATACTGAAAGACATTACGTCTTGCTAAACTGCAAGGCGTATTGCTGTACCGACCTAGCTGTCATGAAATGGACTCAGTGGAGCCCAGGCTCGTACCCAGGATTTTTCTTAGGGGGGGAGGGGGGGGGGCTAAATACGAAAAAGTGGACCTAATTTTTTCTAGGTGGGAGGTGAGTGTTCTGATAAAATGTTTGCCACCCCCAATAGAAAAAAGGCCTTTTTTTCAATTTTTATGCCACTATCGGATTTGGCTACAAAAAGTTTGACTTTGACAGATTGATCTAGAACTGTTTTTTTTTTCTAATTCGCTTATGCTTTATAGTTTTGTCTACAAATAGCACGTTTATTGCTAACCGGAAGTGGACTCTAAGCCGTTAAGGGGGGTTGTACGGGACTGGAGCGGCTGTTTTGCTTTGCTGTGAAAGCTGATGCGCGCTACCGTGTTTTTTAGGTAGCAAACCGATAAGAATGCTAGGAATGTACTAGATTTCTACAATTTCTAGTTTGCTTGACAGTATTAGAAGTGGGCCTAACAGTAGAACCTTGATTTACGAAGTGCCAAGACACTGAGGAAATCTGTTCGTTATACCGGGGTTCTGTTGCAAGCGCTTTATTGTGATTTTGGCGGGCCAACGAAAGGGCATTGTTTGTTATACCGAGAACTTCGTTATAAAGAGGTTCGTTGAATCGAGGGTTTCACTGTATCTGATGTATCTGATATCCCTTCTTCTGGCCTACCAGCGTTGAATACAAATGTTTCGCTGAGT
Source organism: Nematostella vectensis (assembly GCF_932526225.1). Classification (NCBI taxonomy): domain Eukaryota; kingdom Metazoa; phylum Cnidaria; class Anthozoa; order Actiniaria; family Edwardsiidae; genus Nematostella; species Nematostella vectensis. Next base: position 9,260,113 of record NC_064044.1, read on the forward strand.
ATCAGAATAGACAGAAATCTCCTAGTTATGAAAATCGCGTTACCTGTGATTTTCGCATACTTAATGGAAATTTCCTGGTGGCAACCATTTATCTTAATCTCTCCCAGGAGCGAGGCTGTTAGTCTCCGGTCGGAGTCACACAGCGATCCCCGCCCGTAGGGGCTGCTCAGATTTGAACTGCATTCCTTTCCCATTGTCTGTACATCAAGATGATGTCAAACGGCTAATCCAATCAAATGCCTCTCCATTGTACAATTGAGCCAATAAAAATTCCATTGAACTGTCATTTTGTTTTAGCGCGAAATCATACTCAGCTGAGAAAACCTCAGCTGAGAATTCGACAAATTCAAAACAGATGAGCGACAGAGTTCCCAAATAATGGATAGCAATGAATATTACTCCAAAGAAGATCCAAAACATCGACAACCATTGTTTTATTTATTGTAAAGAGATAGTAGGGAAAAACAAAATATATATATTCGGGAAATCGTCCCTCAACCTGGGCGAAACAATCCAACTGTGTCTCGAAGTTGACTTTGAATGTTTGGAGAATCTAAAGGACTTGTTTGTTTGTAAACCATGCTATCGTACTTGGCAAAGCTTCAAAGAGCAAGATATAATCTACAGTCTGTACAAAAAGAAATCAAAATTGCATCCAAAAGAGCGCTGCAGGCGATGGGAGAACACCAAAAGCTTCGAAAGTGTTGCAATTTCCCGTCGCATCGCCATGTACTACTTACCCTGCTAGCAGAGGCCCTTTCTCTTGTTTTCTCTCTATTTATGTGTTGTTTCTAGTGTTCGCGGTCTGTCACGTAGTTTATAACGACAACGCGAAAACCCAAAGACGCGAATCGGCAAGTAAACTGCTAAGCGAGAGATACACAGGAGAAAGCTCTGCTAGCAGGTATGTACTACTTGCGCTTCTTTCTCCAATGATGACTTCCAGAATGATTTAGGTTGCTGGACCCAACAAGACTTGAAAGGTTCCAGTCCCTCAAAAGGGTTTCTTTCGCCCAATTTACCCGAATCTTGTCAACAAGTGCAACAGTTTGGTCTTGTATTTCGAGCATTCCCGCATCTCACAGTGATTACTAGCAATAAACAATCAAGTGTCGGTTCTCACGCTTTTTCTTTGAATGATAATACACGGATCGTGATTGGTTTGCTTGCCATGGCGCGAACGGTTCTCGAAAAATGTTACCAAAAATTTGATTGGCTAAGAGCGGGAAAGGAATGTAGTTCGAATCTGAGCAGCCCCTACGGGCGGGGAGCGCTGTGCGACTCCGACCGCTGGGGGCTGCGAAGGAGACTACGAAGCTGTGGACTGTATGACACATTTCAGTACGTGCACTTCCGTGCTGAAGGCAGGTCATTTATTGTTCGCCTTACAGAAATAAGGCTCTTGGCTTATTTTTTTGGAGCTGCTATAAAAACGATTTTTTTTATTTAATCTCGATTCTGCTGCTATCCATATCGGCCGTGACCTTCGATGTATTTTGCTGTACTTTATGTATTTTGCTGAAAGCGTTTATTATTATTTTTATCATTATTTTTCATATAATTACAACTTAAAGAAAAATGCTTTTTTCATGTTCCAAGGATTATGTACTGTTTAATAAACTAATAATTTCTTATATGTTTTACGTTTTAATTTTTACGTTAAGGCCGGTTTTTTTATTTTTGTCGCGTCTGTCGCGGCGACTTGACTATATTTGGCTATTTTTGCACCTTTAGTTCTCTTAATCTCCACAATAATGCATGCATTGCATATGAATTCCATCTTTTAGCCTTATACTAGCTACATATGATTCTACAAAGTTAAATACGCACCGACAGATGCAACAAAAAATACATCAAACAAAAAATTGCATAAAAAATCGAAGGCTTAAAAGCTTCTATTGGCGCAGGTCATAAGGGAAATCGTCTCGTTTTATAGCTTTTTTTTGTGAGCCCGCAGTACGTAGAGCGAAAATGGGAAGTTATGGACCCGAAAATTCGAAGCTTCATTAGTCCCCTTACGGCTCAGCCAAAAGAAAGAATAAAGATAATAATAATAATAATAATAATAATAATAATAATAATAATAATAATTATTATTATTATTATTATTATTATTATTATTATTATTATTATTATTATTATTATTATTATTATTATTATTATTATTATTATTATTATACAGGGTTCTGTAAATTTTAATTTGTTACGGAGCACGTCGTACTGTGGTGTAATACCCGCTAACCAATCAGAAAATGCGTAGCACTAGCTGTATAATACAATTGCTGATGGGACCTCTTCAGTGGGTAAAGGTTATGACGTCACCGGAAGCCATCCTCGTTCCAGAGCCCACACTGCCTCATGGTTATTTTTTTAGCACAGTACACACAAATACAGTAAACAATTTGTGTTCATGAAAAAATGTGACTATTTCACATGTTTGACGCTTTCTAATAAACTTAGGAAGAGGTTGCAGAGGCAGATGAAACAAACAAAGATACTGCCAGAGAGGAAATGAATGAAACAACTGGGCGACGACAAAGGAAGTCAGCTTCCCGGTAAGAAATCTATAAATAATGACTCTGAAATAGGTATGTACCAAATGTATCCCCCTCCCTCCCTCCCTCCCTTCATTCATTTATCCATTCCTTTATTTTAAGGGCGATGGCCAAGGTGAAGGCTATAGCAGAGAAGACCGTTTTACAAGTGTCCTCAAAAGGCAAGGGTCGGGAAAGTTACCTTGACAAGTTCATCAAACAGCTAAGACCTGACATTATGACGCCGGAGCTACGAATAATGTTCCGTACTGAGCTTTCTGAGACAAGAAAAGCCACCTGTCCAAATAAGGTAAGAGAGCATATGACAGCAGAATGCTAGAGCTACGACTAACGTTCCTTAGTTTTCTGAGTACTATAAGTCCAAATAAGGTGGGATGACTCTGTACAAGAGACCATTTGGCTTGTCAGAGATTAGCATATAACGGAATTGTCATCGATGAAGTCTGCCCCTAGAATAAAAACTTGTCTTTGTGTCTTTGACATTTTTTTGGGTAGCATAAAACTTTTTGTTATGGTGGTCCCTCCCACCTTCACCTGGCAGCTGAGTACCCCTACCCCCCCCCCCCCCCCCCTTAGAGCAAGCCTCCCCAAACACTTGTTCTTATTGTTGATGTTGACTGACCGACCTGACTACTATTTTACACATCTTTTTCTTTTCCTGATCTAGGACTGCGGCAAATCTTTCAATACCTATGATGGCATCAGATACCACTTGGCTAACTGTGGATATGATTCACTTGCCTATGTGTGTATACTATGCCAGCATGACTCTGCTTCACTGACGAACGCCCGGAGGCACATATCATCAGTTCACACAGACGTGGTATGTTAAAAGGCCACTATGCTTACTGTTATGTTGACTATGATTGCTATGCCACTGGAACTTTGCTTGCTATGCCACTGTCTCAATTCAGCTATTTACCTTCGTCATGTTACTGTCTTATCAAGTCTACTCAATCAATGTCACTAAATCTACTGTTTCAGTGTGGTTTCTACCCTGGTTCCAGAGCCTTGAATGTCTCCCTATTTAGTGGCCAGTGAGCTTTGGGGCCACTAAATAATAGTTTGAGGTTCTGTAACCAGGGTATGTGCTTGCATTTCCAGTATTTTATTATACTTGCGATGTCACTATGCTTACTATGTAACTCTGCTTCTTATGTCATTATGCCTACTATGTCACCTTGCACTATGCTTGCTGTGCCACTATGCTTAATATGCCACTATGTTTACTATGCTACTCTGATTACTATGTCAATATGCCAACTATGACACCCTTATGCACTATGCTTACAATGTCACTATGTTTTCTATGTCACTACGCTTGCTACGTCACTATGCTTTCTATGCCACTATGTCCCCCTTATGCACTATGCTTACTATGTCACTATAACCACTATGCCACTACCCTAAATGATCTAATAAATGGCCGGGGTCGTTAATTAAAATTTCGCTGGTGCGGGGAGGGGGGGGGGGGGGGCGTGCAATAAATAGGAGGCATTTATTAGAGGTTGGGTTCTCAGTCAGGATCAAGTTAAATTATAGCTTGCGTGGCAAGATTTTCTTGACATTGAGCAAGCCTCGACCAGTAGAAGCCAAGCTTAGATTAAGGATACCGGAATTCCTGTGTCGTTTGTTTTTAAACAAGGAGGAAGGGTAGGGGGCGTTTAATAGAGAGGGGCACTCAATATCAACTTGGAAGCTGAGGGGGCGTTTATTAGATCATTTACAGTATGCGTACTAAGTCTATTTTTATAATGCTTACTACGTCACCATGTTACTATCTTACTATTTTTTACGCTATGCTCACTATGTCACTAAGCTTACTACGTCACTATGTTACTATGTTACTAGTTTTTTACGCTATGCTTACTATGTCACTATGCTTACTACGTCACTATGTTACTATCTTACTATTTTTTGACGCTATGCTTACTACGTATCTACGCTTACTACGTCACTATGTTACTATCTTACTATTTTTATTTTGCTATGCTTACTATGTCACTATGCTTATTACGTCACTATGATACTATCTCACTATTTTTATATCGCTATGCTTACTATGTCACTATGTTACTATCTCACTATTTTTTCTTCGCTATGCTTACTATGTCACTATGCTTACTACGTCACTATGTTACTATCTTACTCTTTTTATTTCGCTATGCTTACTATGTCACTATGTTACTATCTTACTATTTTTATTTCGCTATGCTTACTATGTCACTATGCTTACTACGTCACTATGTTACTATCTCACTATTTTTATTTCGCTATGCTTACTATGTCACCATGCTTACTACGTCTCTATGTTACTATGTTACTATTTTTATTTCGCTATGCTTACTATGTCACTATGCTTACTACGTCATTATGTTACTATCTTACTATTTTTATTTCGCTATGCTTACTATGTCACTATGTTACTATCTCACTATTTTTATTTCGCTATGCTTACTATGTCACTATGCTTACTACGTCATTATGTTACTATCTCACTATTTTTTTTCGCTATGCTTACTATGTCACTATGCTTACTACGTCATTATGTTACTATCTTACTATTTTAATTTCGCTATGCTTATTATGTCACTATGCTTACTACGTCACTATGTTACTATCTCACTATTTTTTTTATCGATATGCTTATTATGCCACCACGCTAGTTTTTTCACCACCCTTTTTGCTCTATGTCCAGGAGGAGGATCACATGACAAGTGTGCTGAAGGAGAAGCTAGGCAAACAGCTGGACATAAGCAACGATGATGACGATGCGCGGGACCATGACTTTGTGGTCCAGGAAGAGGAGCTGGTTGAGGTCATCGAGGAGGACGAGGAGGAGGAGTCCAACATGGAAGATGTCGTGGAGGAAGAATGGGAGAGCGAGGTTGAGGAAGAGACGCATGTCTGGAGTGATCACTTCCAGGTGGGAAGCTGTTATCAATGTAATGAAGCACTATCAGTAGTTGGTTTCGGGGGGGGGGGGGGGGGGGGGGGGTTCTTCAGTGTTAAAGCGATAGGGGTGCCCGTCGGGAAATTCGAAAAATACCCCTAAAAAAATACCTGCACGACCAAAACTTGCTCCCTTAAAAAATACATCAGAAGCACTAAAAAAATACCATCTCTAAGAGAAAAGTCTATTTTTTCTCGGATACCCACCTAAAAAAATACCTGAGGCCCTATTTGGCCCCTAAAAAATACGACGAGCATCCCTATCAGGTTGAAGCAATATTTTTCATATTATTGCAATTATCATCACTATTGTAATATGTATCCTTATTGCAACTTTCCATATTTGCTTTCTGACTTCCGTCATTCAAGCTAACAGTATAACATTTGGTACTTTTTTTATTGTTCTGTTTCTTGCTGAGAGGTCGCGTGAGGCGGCTTAGCTCGTGGAACTCCTCGGCGGTAGTTCGAAGAATAAATGAAACCAAAATAATAAAGTCATCACTCACAACATCTTCATAGTATTCTATCAATCTTTTTTTTGGCAATTGAACCAAACATAGAAAACTTTTGATATACGAACGCCATGATGCAGTTTGTTAAGTTCATAGATACTAAAAATCGCAATACGATAACTGTATATCTTCTGTTGGTGATAACAACTAACCAAACGCGTATTTGACCCTGACTAGTAAAACCGTGAACAATGGGAATATGCAACAAAAAGTCTGTTTTAACCAATCCTCAGAATAGCAATAATCCACTAGGAATGTGCCTTAACGCCTAAGTTTCAGCGCCTGGATTGTTTTATAATATATGTATTTTACTAATGCGTGTATTTGATTTTCAGAAATTCGTCAAAAGAGGGAAAAGAGGAACACCCCGTAGCAGGGTGGGCACGCCCCGTAGCAGGGTGGGCACACCCGGGGGTCGATTCCTGTTATCCTCCAGAATTGCACATTGCTACATCAAACAAACCAGCCAATGGTGGGTACCACTATGACTCATTGTGTGATTCCAGGGATCTGTATATTACCCTTGTTTATAGTTTTTGGTTATGTGTTATTGGCACAGGCGGGATAAGTTTTTGACATGGGAGGAGGTCCTTATGCAGTTCGTGCCAACACTTGCAAACTGGATGCGGACAAATCCAAGGTAAGCGTTAAAACAAACGAACGAACGAACGAACGAACGAAAGAACGAACGAACGAACGAACGAACGAACGAACGAACGAACGAACGAACGAACGAACGAACGAACAAACAAACAAACTAAGCGTCTGGTCATATAATTATATCAAATAATCCGAAATAATCATCATCATCAAAATCATTATCATTGTCATGCTAATCAACATGATCATCAACTAGTTATTACTAATTACGAATCCATATTACACGAAAAATTAACAACAGCAACCACTCGTTTGTATAAAAACAAGATTATTTGATATGCAGTTTCATTTTTTTCACTAGCGAGATCCCAGAATACTCCCCAGAGGCGACGGCATCTCTTTCCTTTCACATCGAGCGAGCCGGGAAGAAGCAAGTCTCAACCGAGCATCAGCTTGCCCCACTCACAGGGCTCTCTCTAGAAGAAAGTAAGAGAAGATTTGCGCTTTCTTTCGCAATAACATTAAAATCATCCTGGAATTGCCCTCTTTTAGGTGGTGAATTCGGTGACCGGACATTTTATGTCGGGGGCCCTGTGTGGGCAATGAGCTGGTGTCCAGTCCCCGGTGAGTGTTCAGTTCCTATAAAGAGTTGTATTGTAAAATATTCTTATTTATTAATTCATTATTATATTATTTTTTATCTGGCATTGCCATTTTTTTATGCCATACTTATAAAAGCCCAATTTCTAACAGATAATTGCAATAAAAACGCAAAAATTATATGACTGTATTATAGATACAGAATTATTTGACTCACAAAGGATTTTTTTTATTGTACAGATAAATGTAATACCGCTGACCAGTACCTGTTAATCGCAGCGCACAGGTCACATGACAAGGTGAATTTCTCACGGTTTTCATCGTATCAAAATGAATATCCACACAGTATCACTGTTGTTGCCATCATCAATTTTACGAGCATTCTTCTCAAATTCCTATTCTATATTGAAACCATCATTATCATCACGAATATCTACTATCAAATCCGTCGTATCGCGACGCCGCATTTTCAAAACATCGATTTGTTTTTTTTTCTTTTGGGATTTTCTGTTCCGCCAGTCAAATCATTCTAAGCCAATCAGATTCTTGCCATCTCTCGCCTAGTGCAGTTGCCTGGCTTTCTGTCGCGACACTGTCTGGTTTTCGTCCAGAGGATAGCCAGGGACGTTCACAAAGCGAGACTCTGATTAGCTCAGAATGGTTTTACTGACGGAACAGAAAACCAAAACAAATCGCGTTTTGAAAACGCGGGTCGTGATACAACGGATTCGACAGTAAGCTCAAAGGATCGAATTAACACGTTTGTCATTCCCGCTTTTCGAGCTCAAGCGCTGTGATCGGTCCGCGTTCAATCACCCCCATGGGAGGGGCTCCGACCCGTGCCTCGAGTACCTGTCAATCATTTTTATGAACAGTCAGCATGGGTTCGATGAAACGGGATCGATCGAAAGTCCATATAGGGTATTCATTGTTTCTTGGAAATCATGAGCAAATGTATAACCATTATTCATATCATGCGACATGGAGCTCACTCGAGAAAAATACACCATAGAATCATGATCGATCACATTGGTATTTCAAAAAGAACAGCAAAAAAGTTATCGATGTGCTCAAGGAAAACGAAAAATATTTAGGTTTTGAGTTTGAATTATCGAGCAGAAATGACAAATAATTAGGAGCAATTTAAGCGCGGGACGATTCACGCCTACTTCTCCTGGTGAATATCAATCCCTCGAGTCATGTGCTACTACAGGCTCACTTGCAATGGAGAGGCTTTTTAACTGTGTTGTACTTTTGTTAAGGATCATAAGTTGAACGAACTTTATCGAGAGAAAGGATTGCTTCAACTGTGGAATATGGGCAAACTCGACTGCAAAGATGCAATGTAAGAAGGGTTCTACTTTTCTATATAAGAGTAAGTAGGGGTCTGACTCTTTGCGTACGCATCAGATCTAAGATACATCCAAATCAGCCTTTACCAGCTACTGCCTAACCCTGTCGCAGGTCTACCTTATGTAAATGATAACCTTCTTTCCTTATCTTTTTTATTCCTTGTAAATCTTAGATAATCAAAGCAAATAACACTTTAAAGCTGGACAAACAGCCACTTTCACATTCCTTTCTGTTTTCTTCTGTTTCGCAAGGACTGACATAGTGTAATTTAGATCAATGCTTGCTCTTCTATAGTCAAAGACTACAATGTTTTTTTCGCGCCGTGCATTGTAACGATGTTATCGATGCTTAGATTCTCATCACCAACATATTTGGGTGATCATTATTAAAGTGGACTGAATGTTCATATTAATCATTTGGTTTTCTCTTTCGACAGATCGGGAAATGACCCTCATCTTTCTCTTAGCATCACCCATGGCTACGGTCATATCAATCATTTGATTTTCTCTTTCGACAGATCGGGAAATGACCCTCATCTTTCTCTTAGCATCACCCATGGCTACGGTCCTATTTGGCAGGCGTCATGGTGCCCTGTAGGGGCGTGGCAACCTCCCGATACTGTCACAGAAAAGAAGGGTGTGCTTCCTCGACTTGGGCTGCTTGCATTGGCGTGTGGAGACGGCGTCGTCAAAATAATCAGGTACCGTTTAAGAAGAAGAAATTACACCACTATTTTACACTTCCCAACAATATCGAGTCACTTCAAGAACCATGGCTAACCAAGCAAGCAACTGATATATTGCAAGCCAAATATCGCAAATAATTTCAAATAAACCGTTTTATTCTCAAACCAAAGGAGTGGCTGCTCGATGTTGTTTGTTTTAAAATGTTTGCTGCTATATCTTCGAATAGTAGTTAATATGACTAAGCGAAACCAAACGATGAGAAAAGTGAATCGATTTTCGCTTACTCGAACTGTTATTCAATGGGTAGCCATATGCCCTTTTAACAACAAAGAAAAGGATAATTTAAGAATCTTCCGAACCTCTTACTCTATTAAAAATGCTGCTTTATGAAGATTGTTAGATATCACCTAAATGTAGCGTTGTCTATATTCTAAGCTATTCTTTGTTTTTTTTCAGTGTACCTCACCCCGATATTCTGCATTCTCAAATCAACGCGGAAAGTGTCAACGGTGATAAGACGGGGACACTAGAACGTTTAAATGGTATGTGGCACAGAGTAAGCTATAAGAGCATGCCTTAAGGCCCGGAAATTGATGGGCGGTGGGAGGATCGTCGATAACGACCTCATTGTTCAAAAGCGCTATACACATCGGACGCATCGTTGCCGACGGAGAGAGCTTCTTTTGTAACGCCTCCGTTTCTGTTTCAGTTTTTGTCACTAAAGGTACAATTTTAAAATTAAAGGATAAAAGTAATGATTCTACAGAGAGTGACTAGGAGTCCCGTAGGAAACCACAAGGCTTAAACGAGACGGACCTCCTGAAGGCTGCATAAAGTTGTTTATTCACTTGCTTTTTTTAGCCTGCTTGCAGTCGGTACTCGGTCGTTATCATCGCGGAAAACCGTCTCCGTCGGGCGCCATCTTGTAATTTGAGCCGCGCGGTTCCTGGGGGCGAGTGCAAGCGCCCGATCACCGCCTGCAAGCAGACTATTGTATATTTTGTACTCCAAGAGGGCGTCTCACGACTTATTGTAAAGCTTATTACGTCATTATTAGTTTGATTTTAGTATAATTTTTTCTGTCGGCCCTCAATAAGTGAGAAATCATCTAATGAGTTTACCTTTTTCTGATTGGCTCTTTTACAGTGTTCATGAACGCGCGGTCTAGTGCAGAACTAGTCCCAGCCCCTCTCGGCACAACGTATAACGGCACGCGCGGTCAGGCCTTTTGCGTGGACTGGAGCCAAGGTCCAAGGCATGGAAGAGTAGCCGCTGGATTCTACGATGGTAAAGTCACGTGTTTTCCTTGTTACATCATCGATGCCATGTTCACGTGACAAGAGCTTTACAAAAGTAACGTGGCTTATTGTTATTTTTTTTACGCAGAGGAAAGTTTCGGTGTTATTTTGTTTGCCCCGAATAAAGCTTTCCGGTGTTATTTTATTTACGCCGAAGAAAGCCCGGTATTATTTTGCTTTTGCTGAGAATAGCTTCATTGTCATTTTATTTACATTGTCATTTCATCTACGCCGACGAAAGCTTTAGTGTTATTTTATTTATGGGTGTTATCTTATTTTTATCGAGGAAAACTTCCGAGTATTTTTTTATTTAAGCAGAGGAAAACTTCCGAGTATTTTTTTATTTACGCCGAGGAAAGCTTCGGGGTTGGCAGAGCGACGCTCTATAGAGAGATTGTGCTGTTATATTGATTGTGCTGTTATATTGATTGTGCTGTTATATTGATTGTGCTGTTATATTGATTGTGCTGTTATATTGATTGTGCTGTTATATTGATTGTGCTGTTATATTAATTGTGCTGTTATATTGATTGTGCTGTTATATTGATTGTGCTGTTATATTGATTGTGCTGTTATATTAATTGTGCTGTTATATTGATTGTGCTGTTATATTGATTGTGCTGTTATATTAATTGTGCTGTTATATTGATTGTGCTGTTATATTAATTGTGCTGTTATATTGATTGTGCTGTTATATTGATTGTGCTGTTATATTGATTGTGCTGTTATATTGATTGTGCTGTTATATTGATTGTGCTGTTATATTGATTGTGCTGTTATATTGATTGTGCTGTTATATTGATTGTGCTGTTATATTGATTGTGCTGTTATATTGATTGTGCTGTTATATTGATTGTGCTGTTATATTGATTGTGCTGTTATATTGATTGTGCTGTTATATTGATTGTGCTGTTATATTGATTGTGCTGTTATATTGATTGTGCTGTTATATTGATTGTGCTGTTATATTGATTGTGCTGTTATATTGATTGTGCTGTTATATTGATTGTGCTGTTATATTGATTGTGCTGTTATATTGATTGTGCTGTTTTATTGATTGTGCTGTTATATTGATTGTGCTGTTATATTGATTGTGCTGTTATATAGATTGTGCTGTTATATAGATTGTGCTGTTATATTGATTGTGCTGTTATATTGATTGTGCTGTTATATTGATTGTGCTGTTATATTGATTGTGCTGTTATATTGATTGTGCTGTTATATTGATTGTGCTGTTATATTGATTGTGCTGTTATATTGATTGTGCTGTTATATTGATTGTGCTGTTATATTGATTGTGCTGTTATATTGATTGTGCTGTTTTATTGATTGTGCTGTTTTATTGATTGTGCTGTTTTATTGATTGTGCTGTTATATTGATTGTGCTGTTATATTGATTGTGCTGTTATATTGATTGTGCTGTTATATTGATTGTGCTGTTATATTGATTGTGCTGTTATATTGATTGTGCTGTTATATTGATTGTGCTGTTATATTGATTGTGCTGTTATATTGATTGTGCTGTTATATTGATTGAATGTGCGTGTCACCAAGGCAATCCTTATTTCAATGCCCAGTACCGACGTAAGTAGTTGATTTTCGCTCGTAGTATATTTACATATTTACTATTTTGTAGGTACAATCTGCCTGTGGAATCTCGAGACCGAGTCGCCTCTTTTAAGAGACTCGGGCGAAGATGGCCTCTCCGTGCGTAAGTCACCATCTAGTTCCGCATCTAGTTAACGCATGGATTTTAGAGTTCTGCGTGGCCATTACTATAATGGTCGAAACGCCATTGATTAATAATTCGAAAATTATTGATCGACTAGGGAATATTGCTTCCGTGCGTCCCATAATTGAGAGAGAGTAAAATTAGGCCCTCGGCGTTTTTTAGATCATTTACAGTAGTACTTTTCCCATCCCGTATCGTTATAGGTATCGATTATACCATTGTTGTCCCAAGTTTCAAAGTGCGTCTAAGGCTACTTGTGACTTAAGGTAAAACCTATTTTCTTCCTATTCCCAGGCCTCTCTCCTTACATATACATCAACGCGCATGCGTATGCAGTGCGCCACGTGGCCTGGTGCGAGACCGACTCGTCATACTTGGTCTCAGGTAAACAACAGTTCCCACATGGGAGAGGCCGTGCTCTTCAACATCTTGCCATTGGCAAATAATATTCTTGGAATTTAAATGGCTCCCCCTTTAGGGCCCCCAAAAAGGCCATAGGGCGCTAAAACGAGAAAATTAAGACTTCTTTTTGGGAATTTTAATTGGATAAAGAACCATAGTAGTTAGTTGCACTTTCTCTTCTGTTATTTTTTATCCCTGGAATACAAGGTATGCGATTAAAACTCGAAATAACCTTCCAAAAATCAAAATTCATTGACTAAATATAATCGAAAATATCTCGCAAGGATGACAGTGGCGGCTGACAGAACCACTTTATTATTGTATTTGCTTCAGGTGGCTGTGTGGATAAACTTATAAAAGTGTGGAATTTGCAAGATGTTAGGTTTCCTGTTCACTCATCTAGAAAAGGTAAGGTTTCTTTTTTTTCATAGTGCTGAATTTTCCAACAAGGAATTTGCCTCGAATACGATAGAATGTGATACACATTGTTTACCCTGTATCAAAACCCATAGAATGACTGGCTTCCTCCCCCTTTTTTCTCTCCCTCCTTCAGGTCAACTTCTCGAGCTTACCTGGCCTTCTAATTCGCCGGGCTTTATCTTCTCTGAAGACAAGATCAACAGCAACAAACCTGGATTGCGATTGGCCACCTTAAGCACCCAGGGTCTTACCAGCTTTTGTATAGACAGCGGCTCCGCGATATGGGTACGTGTCACGTGACTAATGGCCATGTCACACCAACCAATAGGAACGTGGATGGTATTCTATCGTGGAATGTCGATCCACATCTGCTCATTGGCCGCCATCTTTGATTTGAGGGTGCGGGTGGTCCCGCGGGTGAGCGGGATACCATTCCCTCTTTATTTGTTACAATCTCCGCTGACCCGGGGTTTATTTTAGCTGTTTCCGTTATTGCGCGTGAGTAGTACTCCCTCGCCTTACAATGATTCAATGCTTTTCGAGATTCAGAACACGTAACGCATGCATCTAAGTCACTCGCACGAAATCTCTCAACGTTAAAGTTTCATTTTGCACATCAATCGATTTTGTTTTGAAAACTGTCGTTATTTTTACCTCGCTCTTTCATTTCCTTATAAGGACTTTAAATACCATATATGAGATCTGTTTCAATCCCTTGCCCCTTATTATAGGCCTAGAACTGCGATAGTCAGAAGTTTACACTTAAACTTGTAGGGATTAATGATTACTAGGATTTTGCAAGTCGCCATTTTGAAGAACTAGCTTAGACTGGCCAAGACGTTCTAGGTTTCCCGCGCGCTCGCCCCAGGCCCATTGATTGACATGTTGTATTTTTATGTTAGGGTTTCTCTGTGAGCCCATGGATGCAGCTAGATGTGTCTGTTACCGCAGCTGGAGAGGTTCGACTCAAGAAACGCAATACCCGCAATGGGCCTTTTGTAAGTATTGCAAACGCCCACTGGATGAAACTAAAATGCTTAGTATTTTTAAAATATATTGATATCGGGAGACAGAATCAAATGCGCTTCACATGTGACTGACTTTACTCATCAGTGTGTAGATACAGAATGCTCTGCGCAGTTTACAGTCATGAGTGTTGGTTAGTGTGTAAGCATTGTCATTGAAGATGGCACCACGGGCCAGCGTCCCTCTATACAAGGGACGTTTACAACGACGGCGGCGACGGCATCAAGAACCCCCGCCTGGTTTTTGCAAACTATTTTCAAAATTAAAACAGTATTTTTAAAATATATTGATATCGGGAGACAGAATCTAATGCGCTTCACGTGTGACTGACTTTACTCATCAGTGTGTAGATACAGACTGCTCTGCGCAGTTTACAATCATGAGTGTTGGTTAGTGTGTAAGCATTGTCATTGAAGATGGCACCACGGGCCAGCGTCCCCCTATACAAGGGACGTTTACAACGACGGCGGCGACGGCATCAAGAACCCCCGCCTGGTTTTTGCAAACTATTTTCATGTAATTGCAGCCTCTTTATCATTGTTCAAACCTTGAAAACGTAGCGTATCATTGTACATGATATTAAATATAAGCCTCTTCAAAATGTAGACGTTCAATGAAAGCATATTTAAAAAAATTTATGTATTTTATTCGCTCCTTTAGACAGTGTACAGCATAGATATCGAAGAGAAAGCCTCCGCCGATGGGCCAGCCAATCAAAATTCGACAAAGGAAAACCAAAATGGTGGAACTGCGGCGAAGGCATCTCAAGCAAATAAAACCAAAACAAAGGGTACCCAAGCAACCACACAGGTATCCCAAAGAAGTAAAATCAAGGCACATGCATCCCAAAGTAATCAGAGTGCAGCGCCGTCTCCCTGTGGTGTTACAGACGAGAGTACGCGGATAGCGACATATGCTGAAGCCTTGAAAAGCTACCGACTTGTGTTCAAAGACGAGAACGCGGTACGCGGTACTTTTTACACCTTGGTCCCCTATAACGCCGTGAAAATCTCACCCCCTCCACTGACACACACATTAAAGACAGAAGAATATTGATGATGATAAACAGGATGTCTATTATTATCTTTTGTATGGTATTGGAATACATGTACCTTACACAACGTCATCGTTTCTTCCTCCCGTTCTTCTAAAAATCACCGTGGCATTTAAAAATCACCATGGCATTTAAAAATCACCATGGCATTTAAAAATCACCGTGGCATTTAAAAATCACCGTGGCATTTAAAAATCACCGTGGCATTTAAAAATCACCGTGGCATTTCAAAATCACCGTGGCATTTCAAAATCACCGTGGCATTTAAAAATCACCATGGCATTTCAAAATCACCGTGGCATTTCAAAATCACCATGGCATTTCAAAATCACCGTGGCATTTAAAAATCACCGTGGCATTTAAAAATCACCGTGGCATCCAGCTCCTTTAAAGAAGGACAGTCTTGCCGCCTTTATACGCTCCCGTACAATACCGACTCACTCAAAAAATCCATTTCCATCGGCTAATTCAAGCAAGTAACTGAATTTTTTTGAAAGTATACCGTTGTATTTTCTAATGTAATCAGTAGCAAAGGGGCGGCTGATAGAAATTCTTTGTTTTTGTTTGAATACTAGTTTGAATTAAAGTTATGTTCTATTCAACAGTTCCAGTTCGCAGATGAGTACCGCTGTGAGAGGAGTGCGCCGAGAGATCCTCAATTTGGAAAAATCAATTTAGAGGCGATTCACAAGGTAAGCCATGTAGCCTGGCCTGCTTTTTGAGGCAAACGATTCACAAGGTGAGCCATGTAGCCTGGCCTGCTTTTTGAGGCAAACGAAACAGCGCCAGATTCACATGGTAAGCCATCCTTTTCCCATATGATACCTATGACCTCGCACCCGCCTCAGTAATTCCTGGCTACGCGCTTGTGTCCGTCTCTTGGACAGAGTCCCACGGTTTTGCAAACGGGATCGTTTACCAGTGAGGATCCTATAGGGTGCCGTCCTGTGAAAACAGCGCCAAACGTATTGGCATAAACAGCAAGTATTGCTGGCCAAACATGCTGGCGCTATAGCACGCCATGTCGCGAGGTTCTATTGTTGTTTACCATTTCCCGTAGTCTTGTGTTTTGACGAGCGTAGCAGTGGCTGCAATGCTGGCTTTAACAGCCTCTGTCAGCCGCCATTTTGTCATCCTAGTAAAGTACCGAGAGTAAAAAAAGTATCCATTTCCATCGGCTGATTTGGGGAAGCCAATGCGATATTTTCGATTGAATTTGGTAAATAAAGTATTAAACTTTGTTTTAGATGGTTATTTCGAGATTTGAGCTCATTTTGGGCCTTCCAATGTTAAATGAAAACAATAACAAAGGTGTGCCTGACAAAGGGCCTTTTTCCACGGGGCTTCAACGTCTTTTTGGTTTGTATTTTCAGGTGCGATGGAACCCTAACAAGCAAGCGGCCACGTGGTTGGCAACAGGTGGCGCGGCGGGACTGGTTCGAGTACACCTTGTCAAACGCTTATAGCCAAGTATCCAAGCAAGTCCCAGGCCCTCTATGATCTAAAACACGTAGGGAAGCATGGGTACCAGAGGTCGGTCGCGCCAAGGTTTCTAATAGTATGTCACGGTGGTGAGGGACCAATCAGTGATTATTGCTCTTTATGCGAAGGAGGAATATTCAGACGAAACTCAAGAATATTCTTTTACACATTATACGCCTGGTTCGATGTCGTGAATTCGAGCACAGCCAATATGCGAGTCGAGCAAAACCAGAACAAGTGAAAGTGATGCGGCGATTGTTGTCCCCAACCTCTGTCATTCGGGGAAGTATCACTTTCTCCAAAAATCGACCTGTAATATGTTATTTTGCTAATTTTATACCAAGTTCGTGCTTTTAATGATGAAGAACTATTCGGTCTCAACATTATTAATAAAAAGCTTTATTACAATTTTGTACAGTGATATTTAATATGTGAAATAAATATTTATAATTTCATATACCTTTCTATATTGTTGCGTCTTTTGCTTCCACCAAATCCATTGCTTTTAAACCACCCTTACCATGACTGTCAATCCTAGCGAGTAATGGAAATGAAGTGGTAATGAACTCAGTTTAGTGCTAGACTCTCTGACTGGGTTTCCTGTGGTTTGTAAGCGTTTTGCCGTCACAGGAGCTCGCCCCAGGCTCCACGCCGTATAACGGTTCATCTCCGCTCAGAGGCAGCCGGGATCGCCTGGGACAAGGCTATAATTTACTAACAAGTCCCACGATGCTTTTCGCGTCTCGAGATTGGCACTAGTGCAAGATGTGCGTGTGTATGTCGCACTAGAGCGAGCTACATCTGTACATTCTTATCTTTCCCCAGAGCCGACTATATTTTGTAAGTAAGGACACGAAGCAACAGGCTATGCATTTGAGTAAGTACGCAGCTGCTTTGTCTCCTATTATCTTTGTTCTACAAAGGAGTTCTTTTGTCTCTATTCTCCTTTGTGTCGAGGTGCGGATATTGTTCATTTGCCCAATCAAATTGCAGCTTGTAAGAGCTGCGTACTGACCCATGCATTTGACATAAAGCATATGGATAACTTATACTACCCCCCCCCCCCCCCCTCCCTCCCTCGTAAAAAATTGCAAGTTGTTTTACATCTACCTCCACATCCAAAAAGGAGTGAAATTCTGTATACATTTTTCCTAATCTTTGGTACAAATACTGTACAATTGTGGGCTTGTGCGCACAAATTTGTCATTTCAATGACCAGAATGAAGGATGAATAAAGGTTATCTAAATTTTCACTAGCCCGCATCTGTATGATAACACCCGGAGCCTTTACTAGAAGCTCAGCTTTTCCGAGAACAATTCCAAGAAACCTCCGAAAGCCAGTACGTCGCCGTCAAAGGGCGGATCCAGGATTGCACGAAAGGAACGGGAAGGGGGAGAGGGAAACATACAAACATGGCGTAGGTAGACTTGTGAATTTGAGATTCAAACTAAAACATTTCTTCTGAAATCTAAGTCATAGGGGTAGAAATGGGGAACCGCATCCCCCTTCCCCGTCGCTCTGTGCCTGGATGCGCTGAACGCGATGTCTGGGACCCCTGTGGCTTCTATCATCTACTTGTCGTTGTCGTCAAGCTTCTCTTTTCTTAGATGGCTCAGGGGTGGGAGCTTCTTGAGCGGCGGAAGCTTAGAGGGCAGGACATCAGGAGGTACCTGTCCACCACTCCCCTCGTCTTCCGAGTCTGTCCCCTTGAGCTGCGGGTCACATGTCTTATTTGTCTTGCGTCTTTTTTTTTTCTTGGAAGAACGAATGCCGTTGGCGAATTCGGGTGAGGTTATCCCTGAGAAAGAAAAACAATGAAATGTATTACCTTACAACATCAGTTCGTTTGAAGTTATTGTGTTGTTCGTATGGCTTGCAATTTTGAAATAAAAACTTTAGTCTTCATTCAGAACTTGAAATGTTACACTAATTTTTACTGATCCAGGGTGCTAGAAAGAAATCTTGATAACACAGTAAAACTATGTACTTTTTAGGTGACATTTAATTTTGTTCTGGGAATTTTTTAGCATGCATTGATGTATGACACACTAAGTCAATGTAGCTCAAAACACACACACATCAGTGAAGCGACCTTAAAGCCGCATTAGTTTGCTTCCAGGGACCGACGGAAACCTCAAACGACAAGAGGCAAAATAATCTTTTAGAATCAGCGCTATTTAACAGGCCATCCGCTCAAAATTATTAGTCAAATTCTCAAAGAAAATTCCAATAGACACACTGCTTTTACAATTTTGAAATATTTTTCCCGTTTTCCGTTAAAATTCATCGGAGATTTTACATAATCAACTGGAAGTAAACTAGTGACAAGCTATTGTACCATCCCTACCATAACCTACCGACATCTTTATCCTCGTTGCCCTCTTCCTCATCGGATTCCTCTTCTCCCATGTACCCTTCATTCGCCTGCGCCCCCTCTTCGTGACCCTCCTCTTTCTGTGACTTTTTCGACCTCTTTTTCCTCCTTCCCGACGCCCTTGCCGCACCTTCCTCGAGACAAGCAACGGCTGCGTCTGTTTGTGTCGGTGTTTCATCACTGGGTTCTTGTATTTCACTCTTTTTGGAATTCTTCTTGGATCTCTCTACTCTGACTGCGAGAGTGTCAGGCGGCGTGTTTAACGTCCCAGAAGTTGAAGGTTTGGGTTCCATTTGTATATTTCGCTTGTGCTCCCGCCTTCGTGCGTTTTCTTTCCTTTTTCTAAAAAAAGGGAAAGCATTTGTAAAACAATCTGTCAGAGTAACCCCGCCCTGCGTCTTGATCTTAATCTTGTATCACTGATCCTCCCAAAGTGTCTTTGTGGTCTGCCCTGAATTCCTTTATTTAGCTATCTGTGTCAGTGGCCTTGTCCACTGACCCTGACTTGTCTACACCTCCTCCTAATAAAAACTGCAGATTCTGGCTACGCCCGTGCGTGTGCCCTATAGT
Organism: Nematostella vectensis; assembly: GCF_932526225.1. Lineage (NCBI taxonomy): Eukaryota > Metazoa > Cnidaria > Anthozoa > Actiniaria > Edwardsiidae > Nematostella > Nematostella vectensis. The sequence goes on from NC_064044.1 coordinate 9,279,730, forward strand.
CTGACAAACAATTGCTTGAAACCTTCACTAAAGGGGGTTTTGTCAGTGCCATTTTGCAAGGAAGGGAAAAGTTTATTCGTGAGGGCGTGGTGGTATGGGTATTACTTACTGCATCAGGTTTAAACAGCACGCGACGAAACACAGTACCAAGAGGACCCCAAAGCTGAGCGGAATCATGATATAGTTCAGCGTATCATCTAATGGGGCCATCGCCTTTTCATCCATCACATCCACTCCAACCGTGGAACTCACATCAGTCGATTTCGCCTTGATCAAGTGTTCTAGAACGCTTTTCGGGAGAACAGTATGGGAGGTCTTTCTTATATCGTTTCCAGCGGGAAGGTGGAGGTAGAATTTCAGCTCGATGTTTTTGTCGCGTTGTTTGGGAAATCCTGCCAAAAGCACCACGTCGCTGCTTTGAAAATTTCTGAAAAAAAAAAACCCGATTTATAAATGTTGTCCAAATATCTATAAGTAGAGCAACAATCCCACACCTCCCAGAAAATCATAGCCACACGCCTGTAGTTTTGCTATTTCATATCCCGTAGCAGGCCTCGATTTATTGGGGGAGGGGCACGATACAGAGACATTAAGAAAACCTTTTGGAGGCACAGCCACGCCCCTACTGGTCATTTCCTTATAATTTTTTTTTTAAATATTGGGAGGGGGGCGGTGACCCCAGTGCCCCACCCCCTGCCACGGCCCTGTACTTCATGGTATGTTCTGTCCAGACGCACACATAACCGACGTACTGGCTTGTCGCTTCCATGGGCCACGGTGAATTCCAATCTCCCCCCTCCCCCGCCCCCACCCCGGGGACTATTTCAAAAGCAGGAGGTCTATGTCTATATGGTATCTATAGTGGTGCACTTCAGAATAACCAAAAACTTCAGAGCGGTTTTCTTTATGTCTTTACTTAACATAAGCGATGCGTCTTTTTTGTGGTCGTCATTTTGGGAGTTGGTCGCTAGCTACCCTCCTGCGCATAGCTTTCTTTGTCGCTCGTTCGATACAGGTTCGGCTCGTGCGACACAGAAAGCTCTCCGCAGGAGGGTACCCGCTAACTGGAGACGTTCGCAGTTACTCAAAACGGTTGCTGTTCAAAGTGACACCTTATTTTTTGATAGAAAAAAAAACGAATTCCTACTTGTAGGCTCCGCGACATTTGATTATCAAGCACTGAAATTACCTTGTGACATTCCATCTCTGTAACCCGCACTTATCCGGGTCGCTAGAGCAGTAACCATTAGTGACTGTTGCCATGGCATCCTTAAACTTGTCGGTTCTTCCATCGCTTTTCCATGATGCCAGATTGACGTCACTGAATGAGATGATCGCGGAATTGTCTGACGCTTCGTCTGTAATCGGAGAAGAGACACTGGAGGTGACAGACAGACAGACAGACAGACAGACAGACAGACAGACAGACAGACAGACAGACAGACAGACAGACAGACAGACAGACAGACAGACAGACAGACAGACAGACAGACAGACAGACAGACAGACAGACAGACAGACAGACAGACAGACAGACAGACAGACAGACACATGGACGGAAGGTCAGATGGACAAACCGAAGACACTAAATTACTGTCTCTTTAAATTTCTTTCGCCTGGTTTATTGTTGGGGCTAATGAAGCGAACGAAGCTGCGAATTTTCCCGTTATTAATGACGTCCCGTTTGCAAGTTTATCATTATACTCATTTTTTGGTCCTTTATTATTACGTCTAGATGTTTCTGGTTGACCATATTACGTGGGTGGTAAGTCGACCAAGAACTGTATCACACAATAACATCAAAATGCGCTTTTTTGTAAATTTGTTTTTCTCAGGAACAAAAATGTTAATAACGACGCTTTGAATACTGTGGGCGAAGTATTTTCTTTTATTTTCTAAATGTGTCCGGATAGTTTGGATTATTTTAAAGTTTGATTACATCAATCAACGTATGTATGTGTCAACTCTTTAGTCTCGCTGTAGTTTTTTTTTTTATAATGCTGATTTATATTTTCAGAATGACCTAGAACAAAGTCAACTGAAGTCAACTGGAAATATAACAGAAGAACTTTATATTCGAATTTCACGCTAAATTGTCAACCACGGAAAGAATAAATATTGATTTCTTTGCAAATGTAATCGCTTAGAATTAAATTGATTATGCTGTTGTTACGGACTAAAAAATACCATTGTTGTTTTCAGTGTGTATTCATCAGTTTTCTCAAGATAGAGCGATTACCACTCGACATGTTGAGGATATAGAAAATGTTATAGGGGATCGTTATAGGATGGTAGAAATAAAATTCAGAAAATTTATGTGGGGGATTACAAAGGCATTTAAAGCGATTCCTTTAAAATTGTTAATAATCCCGGTATTGTTTTCCACACACGAAATAATATAATAAAAAAGAATTAAAAACACATACTTTTTAAATCCTTCAGGGTAAAAACAAACTGGTAATTTTTCAACGTTGTTCTGGTCTTACCTGACTTTATAGATGTCACAACACTCAGAAACAGGACGACAACTGACGACCTGGTCATCCTCCCGCGCTCTTCGACAATTTCTAATCACAATAACTATTTGATTGCCACAAACTAAAACACCTCATTTTCTCGAGGGTTATCTCTTCAAAATGTATAAACTTCTTTCTACGTTAGTGACACTTAAGTGATCTCCGTTAAGAAAATAATACACCACGAAATGTAAACGCGATGATAAGGGAAAGCGACAGTGGTCTTTGCCTTGGAAACGCAACGTCAAACAAAGCAGCGAGATTTGTTGACGAATGGCTATCCGGATCTTTTGTCCCCTCTGGCGAGTTGACACTAAGTTGACACTAAATGCAAGCAATTTGAATATTATTTTAGTTTCTAGCCCTTTCTAAAGACCGGTCGGTAAATTTGTTTTGGTATTTGAAGTAATCACGAAATGGCTTCCCACAGGTATCCCGCTAATAAAAGTCACCGACTATATTAGTATTGTTTTGTTTTACTCGTTCTTGCATCAATAGATTTGTACAAAGTATAATATAACGGAACGTCTATCGTTTTTGTTGTCGACAAGCCATGTAGTCGAACGTATTTGTTTGTTCTCGAGTGAAAAAAATCAAACAAAAAAATCCTAAATCAAGTTAATATCGCCAAATTAATTAAAACAAAAATAGGGAAAAGAAAAGAAGCAAAATATACTATTTTTGTAAGATTTAGAAAATGTTTGCATTATTTTGAGCCTCAGGGCCTCAGGAAGCCTTTGCTCTTGTCCCAGACCCACTCTGCATTGCACTTAAACGCCTGTTTGATTATGAATCAACGTGGATTTGAAAGCGAACTTCAGTCATAAAATACACAAAAGAAAAATGAATTCGTCCTTTATTCCAAGTGATTGGTTACCAACAGACAAAATAGATGGATTCTGGGAATTTCTTAAAGCCGTAAGTCATAATAGAATGGAAAAGTTTTTGATTTAAGTAATCGAACCTTAAAAGTTTTCGTGCCCAAACTATCTGACTTCTCTTTCTGAAACTTCTTTTTGCTAGAACTTATGTCTACATCCAGTAAGCCTACATCTCTAGTATGTCTTGATCTAGTATGTCTGCATCTAGAATGTCTATATCTTGTATGTCTACATCTAGTATTAAGCCTACTACATGTACCATGTCTACATCTAGTATGCCTACATCTAATAGTAAGCCCGTGGGGGGGGGGGGGGGGGGGGGGGGCATGGTCAACAACAATTTTTATCCCCAAGAAGCACATTGGGTGTGGTCAAAGGATCCTGTATTGTTATGTTACCAACAATATAGCCAGAAGTATCAACCGATCAGTTGACGTGTGGTTTATTGTAAAACACATTTTTAGCGATTGGGCCACCATTTAGCATGAGACACCCAAAAAGATAGCAGAATGGGAAAAATCCTCCTTCTCCCGGCGTAAAAACCCCTAAAAGACAGTGGAATCGGAAAAATCCTAAAACGTAGTATTAATTATACTAATTTCTTTTCAGATTGATTGGTCAGAGCCGTGGCTCCGAGTCCTGATAGCATTCCACTTCTTCACATTTATAGTCGTCATTCTTCTAAGGAACCATACCAACATACAGGGTGTTATATTTTTATTTTTGTGTAAGTTAAGATTTCATTGGGGTGAACTGGACTTGGCTGATGGGTAGGAGATACATTATAGTCAGGGGCTGTGGAGAGGAAGGAACTGAGGACTGGTCATTTTATGATTATACTGTGAAACAGGTTTACTGGTTTATAGAAACCAAAAGGAAGGTTCTGAAGGATTGCAACCAGGGGACATATATGGGGACTGTTTAGGGGTTTAGCCCCTCACCCCCTTTTTGGGGCTGCTGTGAAAAAGATGCCATAAAAAAAGAGCATTCCCTTAAGGTGCTTGGGGCATTTTTTTTATAACAAGGTGCCCAGAAAATATTGTAGAGATATTAGAGTACCAGCCTTAAGTAAAAAAGTATTTTCTTCTTGGGGAAACACCCTGACTGGTGAGAATTTTATCAACAAAACTGCCTTATTAACTTTTAACTATACCCTTTACCATGCAACATACTTGTAGATGAAGTTTTGCATGATATAAGACACACTCATTGTGAATGTCCCGTACCATTCAGTAGAAGATGATTTTATGTATGTTTGTTACACAGTGGGTCTCGTCTATGCATCTGAACAGCTAAACATTCTAGGAGAGAGGCACTGGAGGTTTGTGATAGTATGTGAATAATTAAATAAAAGCTGATTATTTCAGATGTGGGTGTGCCACCCTCCCCTGCCGGTTGAGCCTATCAACATAGATTTACACTTTGTTGGTAATATTGTGGGCGTTTACAAGTTGTGATTTGTCGGGCTCCTGCTTCGGTTTGAGATAGATGGAGGCAGAATTTAAGAAGGCTGGCATGTACAAAAATAGTGTGTGTGTGCAACTCAGCCTTTCAGTTTTCTTGGATGCCCCTTTGGGGCTAGCTTACAATGGTTATAAATGAAGACTATGTTCACCTTGTAAACAATATAACCCTCTACCACACCCTAACCCTCTAGACACACCCTTTCATTTTCAACTCCTCAATTTCAAGTCCCACCAATACAAGACCTTTTTCTGTCACTTATCTCACTTGGGGCCAGTATTTGCCTTAAGGGAAGATTTTGGAGCCAGGATTTCAATCAAAGAGGATAGTCGGCTTGCCTAGGTCATTTTCTATATCTATAACATCAATATATATGTTAATTTTTATAATTTATTATTTGATAAAAGTGCAATATTGGAATTATTTTATTAAAACATTGAATTTTTTTTATTCTTTCCATCAGGAAGTTTGCCAGGGAGCAGTATTTTGATTCTGGTGGCCTGTTTATTAGTGTCATTTTATCTGTTCCTGTGCTTTTCAATTGCTTTGTGATATTGGTAAGTACCTGCTAATCATGGCAGTTTTCACATTAAGATCATTATTGGCTAAGGGCATGCACATTTGTTTTTTTTTTTTTGCTAATCACGCAACCTACAGATTCCAATATAATTTGCAGAATTTGGGGGAATCTTTTCAAGAATTTATGACTTATAAGTTTGTCTTCTAATAAATAGAAAATAAGATGAACTTAATTATAAGTGTTATCCATTTATATCTGATGGGAGTAACATAATTTTTCCTCTCTGACATTTTTTCCCCACAACCAGTAATAGACCAGCCGATCTCTCCACTGGGATTTTGTACCAAAGTACTGCATATTGGCTAATAATTTGTTCATAGATGATTTTGAATTTAATGACTTGTAGGTATCCTGGCTCTGGACTGCTTGCTCCATGCTCATTGTCGTTGGGAAAGGTCGGGTGAGAGAGAAACAGAAGCAGCTAGTGAAGGAAGCAAAAGAGGAAGAAAAGAAAAAGACTAAATAGCACAGAAGGTATAGGGATTATGGTTTTACTAAGCAGCAAATTAATAAACAGCTGTAGCAGGCCTTGAAATATTTTGGGTGGGGGAACGATAGTAACATTAAAAAAATATTGGGGGCACAGCCTTTATTCCCATCCCATGCTGATAATCTGAGGGCACCAGGGGCGGAAACAGGGGGTGGATATCCACCCCCCTTTTTGAGCCAAAAAAAATTGTACGGCCACTCTGTTTGAAGAAATTATGGAGAAGCTTCTGTTCATGTGGCATCGCCTTCTTGACTTTGCTGATGCGACAAATTCAACTCAGCTTGAAGTATTGTTAGATCTATGTAGTGAGCTACCAAGAAACACTGGGTCAGTTATAGCCGTTTCAGCGACAACCCACCCCCCATTTTGAAATCCTGGGTCCGCCCCTGGACACACACATTGAGCCCCACAAAATGTCCATTGCCAGCATTGTCTTGCTAGACTGACATAAAGACAAAGAAAATGCTTCCACCTCCATGCTGTTTGAACAGGAATTTGTTTCAAACTCTGTTGTAAACCACACAATTAACTGTGATTTTCAATGTTCTGTGAACTCTTGTTTGTCAGCCTAAAGTAAGGAATGAGGACAGTTTTATGGGCACCAGCAGTCAACAGTGTCCTTATTAACCAGGGTTTTACTTATGAGGACAGTTTCATGGGTCCCAATAGTGACCCCATTAAATAGGGGACCCCTCCACCACATATTTATGTATATACAGCAATGGGCTGGAAAAACATTTCCAAAAGTTATTATTTTTAATCTGTTTTGTTAACTGTAGTCTATAACTTTTTACTAAAATATTACAATCAAAAACTATGAATACACAATATACAAATAAGATTTATAAATAAAATGTTTAGACATCCCCAATCTTTAAAAAATAAAAATAAAGTTTCTTGAGCAATGGGAGGCCTTTCACACAAAATCAAGTTTATGTATTTTATTCTGGTAGGCCCTACCATCTATAGCTATTATCCAAGCAACCAGCCCCTTTCGGGACTGGCCTGTCATCCCTCCCAGGATGCATTGCATTGTTTGCTTTTAAATCCTAAAAAAATAGCCATTTTTAAGGGTTTCACTAATGGCTATAAATTTACACAAAAATATTCTGTATTACTCTGGTGTCCGACATTTAAGCCACTGCCCCCTGTGTAGCGCAGTTGTCAATGTTCCGTCCTGACACAGCACCTACTTCTGTCAGCACCAGGACCTGATTATTCACCTGAATAAGAATTAAGATGCTCATTTAGTGAATTTAAAACACTGTTTTAAATTGGGTTTGTGGAGGGGAACAACACATAAACTGTGTTGTTACCTAACTTTTATTTAACCAATCTATTATTGTATTAGTACCTATTAAAACATTGTTGATGTAGTGCATGGTTTATATTCTGTTTTGAATGTTAGTACAACAGGACCCGAAATGATCCCAGACCCGAAACAATCACAGGACCTGAAATAATCCCCAAAAAATTACCCCAACGAAATCCATGTTCACACTAGCGAATATTTACTGACATATTTTAGGCAGCCGGTTTGGCTGAGTAGATGGAATGACAAAAGCATACTAAGTAATGCACCTGAACAACCCTTTTACTACCGTTGCAAAATATTAACAGGTGTGGCTTTTGTCAAAAGCAATATTATGTGAGTTTTGAATGTCCTCATGTACGTAGTTGTGCATACAACAACCCGTGATCTCATGATAGGTCTTCCATTCACTGAGTACAAACAAGCATGCCAAAAAAAAAAAAAAAAAACTTTTAACACATTTTGTTTTCTACAGAAAGTAGCATGTCTTATCTCTGGAGACTTTCTTAATAGGTTGTTAAGTATAAAATGATTTATTCACACCTGGTTCTTCAAATTACTATCACAAAAATTGTTATTAAAATTGTTATAAAAATTGTTGGGATAAAAGAAATTGTCGTGCTAAAGCCTAAGGCTCATTTCACACCTTCAAAAATTGTATCTTCTAATAAGGTTTTAACCAATGTAAATGAGATAGCAAATGAGTTCAATTACTTCTTTGCTAATGTTGGCAGAAATATCAGCAACAATATTCCAAAAGTAAACACTTTATTTTCAGAATTTCTTCCAACAGCTAATTCTAACAGCTTTCTTCTAGCTCCCACATCTACAGAGGAAATTAGAAGTATAATCTTAGGAATTAAATCAGGTAAAGCTTGTGGTTCTTCTAGCCTTCCAATTACAGTTCTTAAAATACTAAGCTCTATTATTTCAAGGCCTCTGGAGATATTATACAATCTGTCCTTTTCTTCTGGCATTGTACCTGATGCCTTCAAAATTGCACGTGTCATACCTATTTACAAATCAGGCTCTCATTTTGACACTTCTAATTTTAGACCAATATCATTATTATCTATTTTTAATCAGTTACTTGAAAGGTTAATGTATAACAGAGTCATAAAATTTCTAGACAAATACGATATTTTGTACAAAAATCAATTTGGCTTTCGAGCCAATCATTCTACAGAACATGCTCTTCTGCTTATTACCGATAAAATCCAAAGATCAATTGAGGGTGGTCAATACTCTTGTGGCATATTTCTTGATTTTAGCAAAGCTTTTGATACTGTTGATCATAAAATATTATTAGCAAAACTTTATTCATACGGCATCCGTGGCATAGCTTATGAATGGTTTGTTTCCTACTTATCAAACAGGCAACAGTTTGTTTCTATTGGTAATGTGTCATCTGCACCACTACCAATAACATGTGGAGTGCCTCAAGGTTCAGTACTTGGTCCCCTTCTCTTTCTTCTGTACATTAATGATTTTAATAACTGCTCCAACTTATTTGACTTTCATTTATTTGCTGATGATGCCAATTTATTTTGTGCCGATTCTTCATTGACATCCTTAGAGACCAAAGTAAACACAGATCTGTATAATATAAATCGTTGGCTTTGTGCAAATAAATTGGCTTTGAACATCAGTAAAACTAATTTTGTCATTTTTCGACCAGCACAAAAGAGGCTGGCTAGTTCTATTTCTTTATCAATCAATAATAATACCATTAAACAAAAAAATAATATCAAATATCTTGGTGTAGTTATTGACTCCTTTCTTAACTGGAAGGAGCACATTAACCAGTTAAGTAAGAAAATCTCCAGAGGTGTCGGAATAATAGCAAAGCTGCGTTACTATGTATCACCAACAATTCTCACTCAGCTATATTATTCTCTAATTTATCCATTTCTTACTTATGGTGCTATTATTTGGGGCAACACATATGAATCAACAATCAAGCCTCTTTTTATTTTACAGAAGAAAGCTGTTAGAATCATAACTTTCTCATCTTACATTGAACATACTTCTCCTATCTTTAGAAAACTAAATATCTTGAAAGCTCCTGATCTAATCTATTACTTAAATACAATATTTATGTACAAATTTAATTTGAATCTACTTCCAACTCCTTTTGATTCTTTTTTTACTACGGTTGCTTCAAGGCACAAATATAATACAAGACTGGCTTCTAAATCATCGTACTGCCTCCCTTTACCTCGAACTAATTATGGAAAGTTTAATATTCGTTTTAAAGGTGCCTCAATTTGGAATAACATCAAAGAACCTACCAAAACCATGCGTTTGCCTAGCTTCAAGGCTGCAATAAAGACCTCAATCCTTGAAAATTATTAGCCTCTATCTAGTTTTTTTGTTTTATTGCATTTTATTTTGCTGCTGCTTTCATGTATTTTGTATTCGTGCCTTGTACGTCCTTGCTATACGCTCCATTTAATTGAACTTTTTTGTGCTGCCTAGCCAGATTAGCTTTTTAGTTACTTCTAGGCAGCCAATACCCAAAATCTGTAATTATTATTTATTTTCTTACTGTAATTTCTGTGTGTGGTATAAATAAAGTTATATTGTTGTTGTTGTTGTTGTTGTTGTTATTTGAACCCAATTTCTGACTCAAGCACTGTATTCCCTGCGCAGTCGTATATTAAAATCTATGGTTTTAATGTAAATTTTCTGATAAAAACACAAATAACGCTAAAATGTTTTCATGTGTTTTTAAAACTGAAAGCCAATCCTTCCACTTCCTTTTGTTTGTCCATTGCCACAACTCCGTGGGGTTAATTTCTGGGCTGGGGATCGTTTCGGGTTTCGGGATCAGTTAGGGAAATTTTGGGGATCATTTAGGGTTCTGTTCAGTTTAATCGGAGAATGGATAACAATAAATTCATGACATTTAGAAATGAATGTTTGAAATGTACTATGTGTAATTTTTTCTTACCTTTGCTTCAGATATACATCCTGTATAATCCCTAAGAGACATCACATCCTCTACTGCTCTGGGATTGACAGACGACAGCTGCGGAGCTCCTCCCAAGTACAGGTTTGATGTCACGTCTAAAGCGACAGCGTTCCCAGGAGATGTGAAAGCTACTGGTGGGTCATTGTTCAATTGTAGGCTTCCAGAATTTCGAGTTCTATTTAGGATCACGGTGACTTCTGTGTTAATGGTAACAGGCTGAGTTGTCTGCCCAAAACCTATGCCACTCCCTAGATCAAACCTTCCCTGGATGAAGCTGTTGAAATAAGAAATAGTTTTGACTGTCTTAGTTCAAAGATCAAAACTACTAGCTAGCCTAAACACAGTCAGCATCAAATAAAAAGTTTGTTGAATTGTTGAGTGTAAAATAAAGTGTCATTTTGGATGTTCAGTACAAACTTTTAAAAAGCGTGATAACTAATTGATGTATTGCATAGCTTGTCCCATTGGGCCAGGGGGAATATAAAATGCTTGTTATAAGTCACTCCTCCCATTTCCTTGCAGCAATGACCAGGCAATATGACCATGACCACCATTTTCCAGTACCAATTTATTGTTGATGTTACTATTAGTGGCCAGAAAATCCCATTTTTGGATTAAGAACCATTTAATCATGAAAGTGAACACAGGATACTATTAGGGTGACATAAAACATTAGGTGTATTCTTTTCAGTTTTCTGTTCCATTACTTTTCTCTGAACCTTTTTTAGTGTTCAGTCCAAAAGGTGTGAGATACCACTTTTGTACTTACCCATTGTGAAGAGCAAGAGAGATGAAGTCACCCCTGAGACTGTCTATCTTATGTGTTGTGTAAAACAGCAGCCCATTCAGAGCTTTTGGTGTGAACTTTATTACAATAGAAGTGACGGTTCTGATATAGGCTGGAGATTTAAATTCCATGTAGGATGACTCTTTGAATAGGGGCACTTGGATGTTCAGCTCTGTAAGGCAAGGTATCCATTAAAAAATGACGCTCACCTTCTTGTTTATAATTTTAATGCAAATGTTTATTTGCAAGTAATATTCAAAATATAACAATCCACGATTGAAGTCTGATACTGTATCAATGGTATTTGATAGAAAGTTTCTCAGTTACTTTGCATGAATTAGCCGATGGAAATGGATACTTTGTGTGAATCAGTGTTGAGCAGGAGCATAAAATGGCAGCGTGATTGGTCTTCTTTCACAAGGGATGTTTCAGGATAGGTCATGGCAACAAAATTGGTATTCATAATTGTCTAAACACAGACGGGAAGGCAGGGTCCATATCCCCTGCCAACCTTTCTGCTAAAAATGGGTTATTTCTTTTGCAAAGGATCTTCCAAAATACTAGATACAATACTAGCGTATGCATGAATAGTCAAATCAGTATTCTTTGTTAGGGTATAAAATTTAAGCAGTGTTATAGATTCAAGTAAACTGTGAGATCTTTTTAAATCCAGGTTTCACAAAGTGTCTGAAGGAAACACTTACTTTGACTACATGTAAGCCCTGTTCTTCCAAGTGGACAGTCACATGTGACAACACCTTGCTTTTCTCTGCATGTGGACCCGAAGGCACAAGGGTTATAGTCTAAACACGGAATTGAACGGCTCCCACAGTAAAGACCTCTCCATCCAGGAAGACACCTGCAAACATACGTTGCAGCATGACGGGTGCAGTTTCCACCATTAAGGCATGGCGGCGTCTGTGAAATACACTCATTATAGCTCTCATTTCCAATGTTACTCCCAGCTTCAACTCTCTCAGAGACTCCCTGTGTCTGCAGCAATGATAGATTTCGCCACACTTCCTGGTTGGAGAATCGTATAGCCATGCCATAAAGGTTTCCACGGAAACCAGATTTAAAGTCAACATAAGTAGGAAGCTCTGATAGGTCATGTACGCCACCAATAAAAAGTGGAGCGTAGAGGTTCAGTTCTTGTAGATTTCCTTCGGAACTCCCTCTAACTTTTTCACAGTTGTCTGCATAGACGTAGCCCTCTGGGCCTGACCTACCGGCAGTCACAGTATGCCAATCTTGAGTCTTGTTTAGTGAACAACTTCTTATTCTCGCTAGACCGCTACCAAGGTTATATTGTAACAAGACCTGTCCATCTTTTAACCCAAGAGCAATAAAATCTCCTCCACCAAGGTACCTGTCCTGACTGCTGTACAGCAGCAAGGCATCATTCCAAGCAATGGGGTCATCTACTCTGAACTGCATGGTTATGTCAAAATGGCTGGCACCAGGTGTGGGAGTGGCATACTGGATGTACGAGGCATAGCCATGCAGCATAGTAAAACCAGGAACTGAAATGCTGATGTCTGGAAAAAAAGGGCAACATTTCAGAGTCTAGTCAAGGACATTGAATCATTAGGTTTTTTAACTTCGCATTCTAATTTGTTCTTTCCTAGTCAACAGGTAATTGCTGAAAATGCTATAATAGTCTGCTTTTGTCTTTGATAATTATTTCTGGTCGCCTAAATCTCAGTGATAGCCTGCCCCTAATATACATATGATAACACGTCACCTAGTTTAACCAGGTCTACTGTATGTAGTTGCAGACACAAACAAAACAATCTCCATACCATGTTCACATGACACTCCCGCCTTCCCATAAGGACAGAGACACACATGGTTTTGTGGCTGTGAAGAGTTGGAGACAATACAACGACCGCCACTACAAGGATCCCCCACACATGCTGAGATGAGGGTGCAGCTTTTGCCTTGATATCCAGAGGGGCATTTGCAGTCGTAATCATGAGGGTCATCTGCATCTGGGGTACAGGTTCCCCCATTGCGGCAGGGGTTATTGACACATGGGGCATCACACTCGCCAAGATTGTACCAGTCAGTTGCATCTGTAGCAGACAAAAAGTCCACTATGAGACAGAATAAAATTATATTTTTTTTTCTTTTATACATAGAGACAGCACAGGAAGCTAACCAGAACCTAATCTGTTAATTAAAGTTTAAATGATTTCTAAGCATTATTGAGTTTGAAGTTTAGTTTTAGTTTGTCTTTTGTCTGTGGTCTTAAAGCCTGGTATTTTTGACACACATTTTCTAGCACAAAATAAAATATATTGTTCATTAATTTACAATACAAGTTTATAAATGAAAGACCATGAATTCCACACACCTGTAAGTTTGATGCCTACATTGTTTACTTCTATGTCCGATATACACCCCACTAGAGAGGGGGTCACCACCGCACCCACTGTAGAGCCGAGTGAAATACTCGGCGGTGCACCACCTATATACCATTTGTCACCAAGGTTAATGCCAACAAGATCTCCAGATAACACCTTGCGATACACATCACCGCTATCGACTTGGAGGGTAGCTGTCTTGGTTCTGCTGTTATATCTGTGAATATGTCAGACAAAAAACTAATACTGTTAGTGCAATAGTAGATTGTTCGTATTGTTAAACCCCTTATAAAAAGGTGATAAAGAGGTGTGTCACCAAAAAAAAGCAAAACGTTCCCAATTTTTTTTCAATGAACAGGAAATAGAATAAATCTCAGGCAATAATAAACCCTCTTATGAGGGGTTAAAGTTTATAAATCCCAAAAGAACGAAAAATCTGATCAAATTATTGATAAAGATAAGCAGGGGTTAAAATCTATGCTATAGGACACCCTTTGGCTCTGTTTGTTACTGTGTGGGAACTTGTGGGTACCATCGATGTGGTAAATTTGAACCACTAGCTAACTTGCACTGTGAAGCTTCGTGGCAACATTTGCTAAAAAAGTTTTCACCATGAAGCTTGGAGCCTTTGGTACCCAAGGTATCAGCCTGCGTAGCAAGCGTTTCTGTGGAGTTTCAACGGAAATGCAAAACGCTTGCTAGGCTAGGGTATCAAAGGCACATCTGCAATTGAAATAATACACTAAAATCTGCGTTTTGACTATGTTCGTATTATCACTCACGTTATGACTGCTGTAATCTTTCTCCCAATGCTGACATCAGCATCACTTTTTATTGCTGCCAGCCTATCGCCTGGGTCAAACCGGAACTCCAACTTTCCTCCGACGATATGAAGTTGGAAAAAATCCCTGTAAGAGGCGTGCTTGGAAAAGAACAGCAGCCCGTCTGTAGCATTGGTCTTGAACGCTATCACTATTTTGTTGAACTCCGGAGAGGTGACGATTTCTTTGTGAACAAGATAGGAGTTATTACTGAACCTGATGAAGTGTGGTGTGTAGTCTGAAAGAAGAAAAGGATACAAATTTAATTTTGGCATTATAATTCATACATACTGTACTGTATTAAGGGACGGACCATTAGAAAAGTGAAGGGGGGGGGGGGGGGGTGGGTAAGGAACAAAAAAATCATACACAATGAAAAGCTGGGAAAAATGCATGCAGCCCAAACCAGACAGAAAAAAATGCATACAGCGATTTAAAAAAAACTATGCATGCACATCTTGGAGAAAAGAAAAAAAACATGCTTCATTGAAATCTCACCACCCCCCTTCACTTTTCTAATGGTCTGTCCCTAAGAATGTCAATCAGCACCTCTTTGTTATTGTTTACATTTACAAATACAGTGGTTCATTAGCAAGAAAACTTCAAAATAACCATACGCGATTGAAATCAGACAGTTAAATTAACAATTTTGGGGAAGTTGTTGTTATACTGAATAAAACAATAACAAAGCTGTGGGTGACAAGGGCTCTTTAGCAATGAAACCAGGGGCGCATCCAGGAATCCCAGAAAGGAGGGGGGGGGGGGGGAAGAAGCAAGGTTTTCAAGAAATGGGGGGGGGGGGGGCAGATAATTGTTCTTCCATGGATTTCCCTAAATTTCTTGTCATTTCTGAGCAAAATAACTGAAAAAAAAAGGGGGTGGCTCCGCCCAACACTGGATCCACCAATGGAAACTGTAGACTCACCCCGGCTACAGCGAGGACCAAAAGTTTTGTATGGACACTGACATGTGAAGTTGACCAGGGCATGGTAGTCCTTCACATCTATACAAGTTCCAGGTCCACAAGGAGAGTCGCTACAAGTCATGGCTCGCACAGGCTTCACTACCACTGATGTGGATGGCACAGTTGTTGTTACTGTTGCCGAGGGGTTTATTGCTGTTGGTGTCATCACCATAGATGATGATGCTATTGGGGTTGATGATACGTGTGTTGTTGATGAAATGGTTGTTCTGGGTGTTGAGGCTGGACCAAGAGAACTATCAAGAATGGCAGATGACGGGTGCAAAGTAATTGAAGTGGTAGTATGTGTGGGAGTTGTAGTTAAAGTTGTAACAGAGATGGTTGACCTGGGTGTGATCCCTGAAGTAGTTGTATTAATGATTAAAGAAGACGTATCTGAGCCGCCAACATCTGAAGAAGTTATTGGCGATGAGGGTGATGATGTAGGTGTACTAGTTGCTGTATCTGTGCTGCCAACATCAGAAGAAGTTACGGATGAGGGTGATGTAGGCGTAATGGTCGATAACTGAGTGTCAATCGCAGTTGTGGGTTTAAAAACTCCTGTAGATTTCAGACTATCTGTGGGGAGAGTAGCTGCGGGTGTTGTCAGTAACTGAAGTGTTGATACCAAGGAAGTTGTTTCTGCCATATCTAAAAATTAAACACATTTCATTAGTGTTCTTGCAATTTACAAAATGTCTCCATGCCAACATGCCAAGTATTTATGGGGCCATGTGTGTGAGCAGCAAAAAATACCAACTTCCATTGTGAGCCATGTAATTGTAGATATGTATATGAATCTGATTCTTGGAGAATAAAATATTTACTTAATAACTAAGTATAGGATAGGGGGTTGGTGGGGGGTACTTTTTTTTCCTCAGATGTTTTGATTCTTTTTTTACTTTACAAGATCACTTATTTAATTTACTTTATTTCCAGGCTTTATAATATTTCTCAGCTTTACCAATCCAGATGCCCCAAAGAACAAACTATCTTAAATATTTAATTTAATGTATTTATCCAAACCTACCATAGCTTGTTGTGATTGCTATGATTGGCACAGAAGAAGTAGAATACTGGACAGTGACTGATGTGGACCTGATCGCTGTTTTTTGGATATCACTTGAACTGGATGGGGTAGGTACTGAAGAAGAGGATGGTGTGATCTCTGAACAATTTTTCCCTGTAAAACCTTCTATGCATGTGCAATTGTAGCCAGCTGATCCATCACTTCCAACAGTCCTTTTACATGTTCCTCCATTTGCACAAGGGTTAACTGGCTCACACAGGTTGCGCTCTGTACAGTTTGTTCCGAGATAGCCTGGTGCACATGTGCAGTTATAGCCAGGTGATCCATCACTTCCAACAGTCCTTTTACATGTTCCTCCATTTACACAAGGGTTGACTGGCTCACACAGGTTGCGCTCTGTACAGTTTGTTCCGAGATAGCCTGGTGCACATGTGCAGTTGTAGCCAGGAGATCCGTCACTTCCAACAGTTCTCTTACATGTTCCTCCATTTATACAAGGGTTAACTGGCTCACACAGGTTGCGCTCTGTACAGTTTGTTCCGAGATAGCCTGGTGCACACGTGCAGTTATAGCCAAGAGATCCGTCACTTCCAATAGTTCTCTGACAGGTTCCTCCATTTGCACAAGGGTTTTCAGGCTCACAGAGGTCACGCTCTGTGCAGTTTCTACCTGTATAGCCTGATACACAAGTACAACTATAATTTGATCGTGATCCATCGTTTCCAACAGTCCTGTCACAAGTTCCCCCATTTTCACAAGGATTTGGCTGACAGCGATTTGGGGTAACAATTTCACAGTTGTCCCCATTTATATCTGGTTGGCAAAGACAACTGTAGCTGTTAACACCATCAACACACAATCCCCCATTCAAACATGGCCTGGAAGCACAGTCATCGATATTTATCTCACAGTTTTTCCCAGTAAATCCAGGTACACAACTACAGTTGTAGGCATCTCGAAGCCCTGCATTGATGTCTAAACATGTCGCTTGATTCTGGCATGGGCTACGCAAACAACTGTTCAGCTCTTCACAGTATTTACCAGTATAATAATCACAACACTTACAAGTCATGTTATAGGTAAAGAATTGCCCCAGCATTACACACTGCCCCTTTCCACTGCACACACCCGTACTTCTATCATTGGGGTTAATGCATGGCTCCTTACTGCGAACACTGACTTCTAACTTCATGCCAAAATCACAGGTGAATAGATTATTATTCGTTTTGACTGCAAAGTACTTGATTCCTGGTGGCCGCAGGTATCTGTCCTCAACAACAACCGGATCTCCTGTCAGTGACGGCGATAGAGATGTACCAACTACATTGCACTTATCGAAGTCTGCCTTTGAGAGATTGTATGGTTGGAACTCGAAATCTTGCTCTCTCCAAGGCACAAATGTGAGACGATCACCCAGAAGTATGACTACAGGAATCTGACGGGGTAATTGAACGTTCATCGAGTTTGCCCCATAGCACTCTTGCGACGAGGAACAAATATAGCCATCGTATCCCCATTCTTTGGTCATATTTCTCGCTTCGTCCGTAAAACACGTCGCTCCGGTCGGGCACGAAACGCAAGTTTGAACGTTCGTCACATTATTATCACTTTGGGCTGACGCTGAATGGAATGATAAAAATAGGGTGGCTATGATTATCGGCATAATAAATCGTTTAGTTCTTGTTGCTTGTGATGGTAAAGTTGTTGTACTCAAGTACCTAGAGATGCTATACGTGCAACTATAAAACGTCAACATTGTAATTTAGATCCTTCGAATCGAGTTGCCAAGACGTTTAGAAAACTTGCGGAGAAATTAATAACCGTAGTTATTAAGTATTCGACCACGTAAGATACCCGTTATTCGCGGTTTTTTGTAGAATTCTCAGAACCATCTTCATCGAGGAACTTCTAGCGTGCAGCTTGCAAAATGTATGCACAGCCGTATGTTGGATGTGATAGTCGAATCCGTTTCCTTTCCAGTATAGAAGATCGCTTTCTTCTACAATACCAGTGCAAATCCCCTTTGTTTATACTCTTCTGGTGAATACTCTAAGTGAGAATTATGAATACGCTGCAAGGCGACCGCTAAACCACACTCGATGGACACCTTTCTATCTGTCACTTCTGTTGTTTTCGATCATAAAACCTCCATGATAAAAGTTCTCTCCTTAAAAAATCTTCCTTGCTTGTTTCGAAATTTTCGCAGTCTTCGTTAGAGAACCCAGGTCTGCCGTTTAAATATTTGATGGGTCTATTTTTCCATCACAAAAGGAGGAAGGGTAAAATTCGAATTTTCTCGCTGAAGAATGCTTGGATACCCATCCGGCGTCCCCTAATTTGCATAGCGCAGGGGAAGCGATTGTGGTATTCTTTTGTCCTCACTTTCGCGACGCGCTGTGATTAGTCAATTTTGTAAACTTAAAAAACCACTGTTGCTATGTGCAAATCGAACGGGTAATTTCTAAAAATAGCGATAAATAACTGTCAGAACCGTTGCAAACGCGTGTTTTCACATGTAAGTTTAAGTTTATATAAACAAAGAAAATCACTTCAGGGCAAACAAATGTCTTGATCTATTTAGGTTGAATGCACGATAATAAGAATAGGTTGAATTACCTTTTTAAAGATAAGCAATTCAGTTTTGCGAAATCAAACTTCAGACTTTAAAATTCAAACTCCAGACTTTAAAATCTATTGCAACTATAGACTGACAGACTGGTAGTGTCTAGTGGAT
This sequence comes from Nematostella vectensis, assembly GCF_932526225.1. Lineage (NCBI taxonomy): Eukaryota > Metazoa > Cnidaria > Anthozoa > Actiniaria > Edwardsiidae > Nematostella > Nematostella vectensis. Next base: position 9,298,646 of record NC_064044.1, read on the forward strand.
TTGACACCGGCTTTTTTTACTCTAATGACTTGTAGCTTGAACCGTTGGACTTCGAATTCCTTGGTAGTGTAATTTGAGGAAACAGATCTTTATAGCATACACCTATTTCAATAAACGTTGTCGGTGCACTTACGGTTCAACATAGATGTGATGTTTGTAGACAAAACTACGAAGTATAAGCCAATTAGATGCGATAGAAATTAAAAAAAAAATTCTACTTTTTTGTAGCCAATCCGATAAAAAACGTTCCGTGGAGATAAAAATATCTGGTTTAGTTTTGGTTCTTTTTGGGGTGGTCAGATTTTTATCAGAAAAATTTAAACTCCCCTTGAACAAACGAGAATATATATAGGCACACCCAATCAAACATACCTCGCGTGAATTACATACTGGAAAGATACAATGTATGGCGCGAAGCTAAATTGCGACCCTGACGGCATGTTGCACAATGACAAGTAAAAGAAGCTAGAAAACGTAAACCTGCCGCAAAGTCTTGCAGTTCCCTTGATTCCTGGGTTCATCGGAAAGTCAAAGGCAAAGAAAAAGATGAAGGGTCGTTCGAAGACAGTCTAGATGGAAGTGGAACGACCACAGGTAGGTTCTAACACAAAAATATTTCAGCACGTGTGGACTCAAATTCTACATTTACTTAGGCGCTGTTCTATAATAACATTTTGGTTCGTAAACAGATAGCTGTCGACTCACCCGCATTTAGGCGGGTGTCACAAGATTTTGGACCTCATCACATGCCTAATTTTTTGGGCACCCGCATTGGCACTCTTGAGTTTTTCACATAATTATTGTATTTCACCCGATTACACAAACTACTGCGCACAAGGTACAAATAGTGCAAAAAAATAATGCCTGCTCGGGAACTGTTTATTTTTCCCTCACAAATTTTATTTCGCTTGCAAAAACATTTCATTTGGGGCAATCTGGAGTTCCGCAATATCTTATCGCGTTATTTTTTCCATAGCAGGAAGAGGGGATGAGGGACATTATGGAGAAAATATCTCGATGTTTTTTTAAACTTTATTTTGAACTTTTTTAGTCTTTTGTCTTTTTCTTTTCCTCTATTTTCTTTTTTTTTTACCTTTGCTAGCTCGCTGCATCATATTATTTTAAAAGAGAAACCCTCTCTCCTCCACTTAATTTTTTCTGCTATGTCCTTCTTTTTTATGCCAGGGTTGATTTCTATAAGATTGCAATAGGAACCTTCACAATGCACTCCACTCAATGGATTTTTCAATGTTTAATACATTTATATTATTTTGATTTGCTCATATCTCACAGAACCCGAAGGCGATGCACCACCAGGACCCCGGCAGGACCTTGGACCCCTTCAAGTAAAAGACGATGACAGAGAGGGAAGACTGGTAGAAGAAGAGCTCCATAATGATAGAGCGAAAGGCATTATCATCTTACAAAAGCCGTGGTGAATTGTTTCCCCAACAGAGATACCATCTCATTAAGAACCATTTCTTCCCGCCGCAGATCTTCAAATTTCCAACCGAAAAATCCACGGTTGTGAACGAGGCTTTCAGAGGCGCTACCTTCAAGAATACCCATGGATGGCCTACAGCCCCTCCGAAGATGGTGCATATTGTAAATTCTGCGCCGCGATGTCGATAATGAGACAGCAGAAAGGTCCACTTTATACAAGCCCCCTTCACGAAGTGGTACAAGCTTGGAGAAAAAGCGGGAGAACATCAAGCGTCCAAGTGTCACCAAGAGTGCATGATCAACGGGCAGCGTTTATACAGGCAATCGAGAATCCAGCGAAATATGTAAACACCCTCTTTGGTGAAGAGAAGAAACGCAACATAGAGCGCAACAAGCACATAATCAAATGTGTTGCGGAAGCAGTGCGCTTTTGCGGTCGCCAATGCATTGCCTTTCTTGGTGGTGGAGTCAGGTGTTAACAGCAAAAACGAGCATGCATATCAGCTCAATAGAAATGTTGGCAACTTTGTGGCAGCCCTTCAAATGATTGCCAATCACGACGCTGTCCTAGACCAGCACCTCACTGCCACTGGAATGAGAAATAGGAACGCAAGGTATACCTCGCCGCGGATACAGAATGAGATCATTGAGATAAATAGCAACGATATGATACTAGATGGTATCTTGGACAAGATCAGGGCTGCAAAGTCCTTCAGCATAATGGCTGATGAAGTCACAAGCAACAACAAGGAACAGCTAGCTTTATGTATCCATTTCGTCGACGGCATTCAAGTGCACGAAGAATTTATCGGTTTCATCCACTTACGGAAAATAACAGGCCAAGAAATAGCCAATGTCATATTGGAAAAGCTGCAGAGTCTCGGTCTGGACCCGAAAAAATATCCGTGGTCAGGGATATGATGGAGCTGCTAATATGTCAAGCGACAACAAATCAAGGAAGTAGCGCCCAAAGCAGTTTATGTGCACTGCAGTTGACATTGTCTTAACTTGGTTATCGCCCATAGCTGTCACCAACAAAGCATTAGGAGTGCAATCGATAAACTGAAGCAATGCAGTCTGTTCTTCTTAGGAAGTCCAAAACGAAAAGGTTAAGGAGATCTAGAAAACCCTCAAACCTAATTTTGATAAATGAATAAATATAATTTTGGCACTTTTCAATCCATAGGTCTTCTTAACTCTGTTATCGAAAAGGTGATAGATGACGCGGATAGCCGCAAGGCTCTTGTGGATAAGGTCGGACAAGATGGGCGGCCCGCCACAATGCATACACACATTTCTACCAGTCATTTACCTTTATAATCACTTCTTTGGAGAATATTATTTATGGAGCTAATAGCGAACTGGTGGGTTAAGAGTACTAAGATGCATCATGAGACAGGAGGAGCAAGGACGACGCAGCCTCTTTGCTAACAAGTCTAACCTCCTTCGACTTCATTGTCTCCTTCCTTGTACTCTACGAGTTCCTATAACACTTGGCGGGAATAACAGTGAAGTTGCAAGGCAGAGCTGTAGACATTGTTAAAGGTAGTCTATAGCATTTTTGTCTGCCAAGTGTCTGCCTCGATTTTCTTTGTATTTTCCAGATCCTACAAGAGGAGACCTATGAGGTGTTGTCATGTTGTCAAAGATGGATGAGACGTTCTCCCATATATAAACCCACGCTATGCGAATGGCTGACATCGTAAATACTGCTCCATCGATGCCGCGTCTCGTTGGGAGACAGGCCATCGCGTGAACGCCCCGGCTGTTAATCCCGAGAAGCATTATAGGCGTAATGTAGCAATCCCCTTCATGAACAGTCGGAACTAGAAGAGCAATTCTCAGGTAATTAAACTGTTGGCGAGAAATATGCAATAATCAGTGGATATTATTTGGTAGTTGATAGCTGACGTTGTTCGTGTAGTTCTGTCAGTACTTGCCTCCATTCTTTGTGAGAAGTTTCCAGACGAAGAGGCCGAGGCCATCCTCGATACATACAAAGATGATCTCCCCTCTCCGGAACTCTTGTACCAATAATTGGTCCGATTCAAGATAAGGTTATTGTAACACTAATAGCAAAACCTATAGTTAGTAACTTCATTGAAGATTTATTTGTCCAATGTAATAAATAAACAAATTAATTGCAAGCTACAAAATTGGTTGTTTCAATAATATATAATATCTTATCATTATCTTCCTGTTGTATTTTTTTTTTCTAGATACGACGCGAAACAGTGCAATGACAGACCAAGTACCGCAGTCCAAGCTCTAAAGGAGTGTGATAGGGACATGTTCCCTAATATCTCCACGCTGCTACAGATCTGTTGCACTATACCAGCTACAAGCTGCGAGTGCGAGAAGCGCCAGTGCACTTCGACGCCTCCACACGTACAACAGATCGTGCATGGGGCTGTCGGCATTGGCCCCTTATCCATTGTCACTACGACACCGACGTCGACCTAGATCAAGTGATCGATCACTTTGCAAGAAAACACCCTAGAAGAATTGACCTTTGAACCCTGCTTGATTCATTTTGGGCAGAAATTAACAGAATCATATACACCAATAGCAGTCAAGGCCATGTGTATAGATATGTCAAAAATAAAAGAGAGCACATTTATCCGTCACGCAATAGATGTTTAAGTTCCCCAACCCCCCCCCCCCCCCCCCCCAAGAAAGATCCTGGGTACGGGCCTGGCAAATGGTAGTTTTAAAAGCAATGGCATCTTGTAGGTATGATTACCCCTAAGAGCAGGACCATAGTAGGGTGTGGGGCACTGGGGGCATGTGCCCCCTCCCAATATTTTAAAAAAATTATAAGGAAATTACCAGTAGGGGCGTGGCTGTGCCCCCCCCCCCCAATATTTTTGTAATGTTTCTGTATTGTGCCCCCCCCCCCCCCCCCCCAATATTTTGATGCCTGCTACGGCCCTGAAGAGTATAGAATAACTAAACTAATCGCACAGGTTACTCGCATTTTCCTGCTTTCAATGAATTATTAGGATTCCCTTGGTATTTTTGGATAGCAACACTGCCATTTGCCATATGCGCTGACAACGTATTTCGAAATAGGTGTATAAAAAGTTAGACAAACTTTGAAGAAGGTTCCTTAAAAAAAATTGTATGTATTATTAAATTCTGATTGAAAGGGAATAGTGTATACATATAAAAAATGGTTACTCGAAAACCCGTCTTTTCGGCCACTCTCTTTTTGTCGGTCGCTGAATTTTGCTCCCGGATGAAATCCCGTCCTCAGTATTAATTACTTAAATAGGCATCCGACTTGCGGGACAATGATGTATTGTTTCTGTTTTGAATACTCAGAACTTGGATCATGCATTCAAAAGAGAAGTGAGCTGCTTTAGTTATAGGATGAATTGAAATTCTTGTTATTCAAGCGGATTTAATTCCCCTACTGAGATTAACATATCATTTGTACAAAGTTTTATAGCTAGCCTACGAAACTAACGCGTCATACAAGTCGGATCGACGGGTTTCCAGGCCTAAAACTGAGGGATCGTGGTTCCCCCTTTACGACCCTGTTAGCGCAATTCGTCGTGTTGAAATGAATAATTTGGTTTTAAAACCTAGAGCATAGAGCAGATTTGCGGATAGCTCCATCCCTGAAAACTAAAAAAATTCCTTTATCCTGCCCTCCTCTTGAAAAGAGTTTTTTTACGGACTGAAGTAAATCTGTCGGGGCAAAAACAAATAGGCGAGGTGGCTATTAGCCTGAAAATCTTGGGCCCTAAATGTAGAGCCCCGAAAACAATAGCGCACGAAATAGAACAAGCTATGACGGTCCTCGAATAAGTCAAGATTTATAATTAAAAAAAATATTAGGAGATAACTAAAAAAGGGGGCGGAAATGCAAATCGAACGGGTAGTTTTTTTAAAAAGCGACAGTAACGGTAGTTTTGAAACCAATCGCATCTTATGATTACCCCTAAGAGCAGGACCATGTGCCCCCCCTCCCAATATTTTTAAAAATTCTAAGGAGATGACCAGTAGGGTCGTGGCTGTGCCCCCCCCCCCCCCCCCAATATTTTCGTAATGTTTCTGTATTGTGCCCCCCCCCCAATATTATCTTAATGTTTCTGTATTGTGCCCCCCCCAATATTTTCGTAATGTTTCTGTATTGTGCCCCCCCCACCAATACTTTGAAGATACGGCCTTGAAGAGTATAGAATAACTAAACTAATCGCACGAGTTATTCACATTTTGAAGCAGTAAACTATAAGTCGCCCGAGTTATGCACATAACATGCTTTCATTGAAATATTAGTCCCTTGGCATTTTTTGATGGCAACACTGCATTTGCCATATATAAAATAATAAGAGTTAAACGAACTTTGAAGTAGGTTCCTTAAAAATTGTATGTATTATTCTGTTTGAAAATAAATGTTGTATGTTTATAAAAAGATTCCCCCGAAAACCCGCCTTCTCGGCCGCTCCCTTCTTGTCGGTCGCCGCCGTTCCTGCTCCCGGAAGAAATCCTGTCCCCAGTAGCTTCTCTGATAAAAATCTGACCAACCCCAAAAGAACAAAAAAAAAGATTTTTTAGGCCATTGTAGTATCTCCACTTGACGTTTATTATCAGGTTTGGCTACAAAATGGTACTTATAGATTTACAATATACCAGAGTGATCTAGAATGCATTTCTTATTCGCTTATGCTGTATAGTTTTGTCTACAAATATCTGGTCTATTGCAAGCCGGAAGTGTACTTCCCGCTGGTGTGGGGCGAACGCACCCCATGCAACCCCCATTGGGTACGGGCCTGAATAGGAAGACAATAACCAGGTTCCTTAGCCCTGTCTTATACGGTTACGCCACGCACAGTTCGCTGTGCCGTAGAAGTAAAAATATCGATGAGCATTCGGGAGCCTTCGGTCTCTTGGAAGCCTCCAATACTGGCCTATAGCAGTGATGCAATCGTCATGCACGTGTATATGCGCAAAAAATAACAAAAGTCACGTGAGTCGTCAGCTAAAGAGCTAGACTTGATGGAAATGCCTGCTTCCTCCCCCTGAAAAGATCGAAATGTAAGCTGGGAAGGAAAAATACGAAAAAGGAAAACTATTTTTTAAGTCAAATTTGTGGTGTCTCAAAAAGCGCGACAAAAAGCTAGAATTTACTAGTTATCACACCCCCTGATACTTTAAAAGTTGGAAACGATTTTGTTTTCATACAAAATATCCTGAGAAAAGCGCATTTCTAAATAAGGGCCCCGAATGGTCTTTGGCGAGCACTTGCGAGCACCACGGTTTTTTTATGCGAGACCGAATATTTTTGGTTTTTGAATAAATCGAGCATTCGAGCACAACAAAAAATACAATGCGAGCACGGCGGAAATAATTGCGCGAGCATGCGACCATTAGCCGAAAACTGCGAGCACATCGAAATTTCGGGTGATCATTCGGGGGCCCTCGTTATTTGGGATCCCTGTGGCTGGGATCATGTTGCTTTATGGAAATCTGCCCGAACTAAACTGGTTTTTATCATTTTAAAATAAGGAAATATTGTCCTGAAGAACAAACAAGAAAATGCATATACGCACACATACACAATGCAAGCTTTAAGTTAAACAAGGCTGTGGTGACTAAGCTGGCAGTTTCAAACTTACAGTCCCCAGTCCCCCTCTTTATCGAGGTTTATAGCAAGGGCGTAGCCCCCCTTCTAGCAGCCAAAAATGCAGTGAATGTATGAGACTATAAGACATCTAAAATACAGGAGAAAATGTCTTTTGGGCCCCCTCCTGTTAAAAATCCTGGCTACGCCGCTGTTTAGTGCAACACTTTTAGCTGTTTTAGCCGAGGCGCCTATTCGGGGAAGGCGCTTATGGAAGTGTTTTTCAAGCCATATTTGGAAGGCGAATATACCATAGAACTCGAAATTTTTATCAAGTATTCTTTTCCTTATATAACCCCTTGGTTTATATTAGGCGTCAATTATTATGTCAACTCATATAGCTGACTTTGATTTGCTGCTTTAGTTATTTCAAAATAATCTTTAAAATAAGATTTTTCGTAATCCTAATTACACAGTTTCTATAGAGTGTATCGCAAAAAAAAAACTAATTACCTCCGGGAATCTGATCTTCTGGTTTCGGGGTATTCTAATGGGTCTTTTTCACGCTTAAGCCTCATTTGCAGCATGGTATTAATTTTCTCTTGTGTCGGGATGAAAGACATTATTAAGAGGTAGAAAAGAAAGATAGCGTTTTATTATGCAGCATCTCACTGTGCGTATGTTTGTCTATACAAGGTGGTTCTTCTATTGAACAGTCGAAGATAGAAGCCCGAAGCGAAGCAAACGTTTTCTGACTCTGTTTGATTATACAATGTAAATTCATAAGGTGAGCTTGCTCTAACATTTATTTACACAATGCCGGTGGTGAGGGATTGCAAAAAAGTAAGATTTTGATGAATGTAATGCATCGATTCTTTACTTTTTGTAAGTTATACGTAACACCTCCATCATATATGACATTCATACCCCCTACAAATGTCACAAGAGAGGTTAACCTCTAGCCATTGTAAAGGTGGTATATTTTTTTTCGCAAACCATTAAACGTTTTGGATTAGAATTGGTAAACAAAATTGGAATTTGGATTTCAAACATTATTCTTTCAAAATAATCATGTTTTGAAACTATAATTTTTTTACTTTTTTGCCGTTTTGGCAAGTGTGTGTCTTCTTCCCTTTTACACCTTCTTATTTCTTTTTTTCTTTTTTTCTTTTTCTGGTCGTGAATTAAAACAATTACTTTGGTTATCGTTTACTATATTTGTTTTTTACTTCAATAACATATGCGTATGCTAGATATTCTATTAACTCGTATCACCCAGCTAGAATTAACACCTTTACCTTGAGGTTTTCTTCAAAAGTGTAGTGATATTTTTAGTTTAAAATTTTGAGATTTTATATTGTCGGCATCTTTAAGGTCAAAGAACGGATCCGCACTAATGATACCGCATCCTCGACTTCGATTATGCTGTTATTGAATATTTCCCTAGTTTTCATTATAGGAAATATGAATGAACAGACCGAAATTAAATTTAAAGAAAAATGCTTTATGAAAACAGGAAATGTTGTGTCATGCGAAGAATGACGGCAACTAACTTTAAAGAAGAAGTAACAATAGCAGCGACAGTTTATCTTTTCAAGCTTTAGACGAACGAGGCTAGAATATCAGCCATTTCAGGAAGAGCGTCAGATCTCGAACGCCCATAGAACGCCTATAGAGCCTATAGAACGACTATACACCTATTTCAATGAAGGTTACCATATGAGAGTGGAAAACGTCAAATGCCTAAAACCACTGTTTAGGGAACACAATCTGGTATCTGTTTATGAGATTAAGTTAGGTTATGGTGATTTGGGTTTCCAGTAAGGCACACGTAGCGGATGCAGACGCGTACCCGGGATTGGGGGGTATTGGGAAAAATCAATAACTAATTACCTCCCGGAATCTTATTTGATTTTCTGGTTTCGGGGTATTCTAATGGGTCCATTCAGACTCTTTAGCCTTATTTGAAGCGTGTTGATAACAATTTTCTCTTGACAGACCAAAAACAGATACCCCTCCCTATTTTGATATTTTTTACAACCCGCCAATGTCAAACGCCGCTGCACCTTGTCAGCGTCTTAGTTAACAAACAGTGCTTTGCGGTCCCATCTCAAATCAATGGTTGCTGTGCTATTGCGAGCACAAATTGATGATTGCTTGTATTTTATATAAAAAAATACAGCTATGAGCATATTGGGAGAGTTCCTTAGGACATCATGTAGTCTATTAGGGCATGATTAAGTGCTGTGCTTATGGATATTTGCAAGCAAAGGTGGATTCATGGTGATTTTTTTTTGTTTGGCTCTGCCTGGATGACAAAATGTTTTTCCAATAAATCACCACAGCCTTCCTTTATGCTGTCTTTTCTGAAACCAAATTGATTCCAAAATTGTTTACACTGCTATTCTGGGTCTGTATGACATGGAATTGATTTGTTTGGCTTTGGAGTGAAAAAATCCGTCTGACTTTGGGGAGAGGTATATTGACTGGCCCTCCCCTCGTGAATTTTTCACCGGATCATCCAGAACGCTTTGCAATCCGTAATAGCATCCAAGATGGTTTTACAAGCCTTCAAGGAGCGGACGTTGTGTTTTGAGGCCATGGAATTAATGGACCTGGATGATCAGAATAAAGGTATCTATTTGTTTCTTGAACTGTGTTTGCTGATCTCTCTCCCTTGAGTAGTATTTTGAGCGTTTTGTTGAGAGAGGTAATTCTGCTTTTCTTTCCTTGTTCGATTTGAAATTTGCCAAAGATCCGGAGCTACTATTTGGCTAAAGAGTAGTTGCCAACACCTTGGTTGGATGCATATCTGCAAGACCATTTATCCCTTAGACTGATGCCTGAGTATCTTCATCTTGTTGTGTTTATTTTGCATTTATGAATTTTTTTGGTTGTGGGTACTTCTCAAAGCCGGTACAGGCCGGTTAAGGGGTCAACGTGTTAATAAGAAATGACTCTTTTGGGAGCCAAGGGGGGGCACCCTACGCACCCTCCCCCCTGTGTACGCGCGTGGGATACACACATTTTTAATACAATTAGCCAACATGTTGGCCACATTGCGTTCCATTTTCAATTTTCTTAAAAAACTTTATTGAAGCCCGTGTATTTGATTACCGGAATATTTGATTACCTATTTAGGGTCAGACGCTTATTTCTCTCATTATGAGTAACATGGAAAGACTAAGACTTAAATAAACTAAATCAACTCAAATGATGTGTTCTTGCATTTTTGTGGGAGGGCGATTGCCTATGTCACCTATCAAACATATTCCCCACGGATAGTGTCCTTTGTATGCATTGCCTTATATGGGCATTGATGCCCATATTTAGAAGAGATAAAGTTTACCCGCTCCCTGATCTCCAGAAAACATGGGTGAAAAATGCTGATTCCTTTCAATTTGAGACTCGAGGCAAAAATGTGTCAAAAAAACTTTATCGCTTGGTCAAATCTTTATAAGTCTTGAAAAGCCCTTAGACCCAGGCCTCCAAGAGATTGGCCGAGCGAGATTTAAGGTCACCCAAATATTGATATGGTCCTTTCTCGAACAGTGATGATGAACAAGACCTTTCTACTTTGTGTCGCTGTACCGCTGACCGCTTTGCTGTCGGGTGTCGTATCGAACAGTGATATTTCATGTCGGTCTTCCTGTGTGCGAAGCGGAATATTCACAGCTGTTTCGAAAGGTAACCAACGGGAGACTGGGGACCAATAGCTTGTGGAAGAATTTAAAGGGTTGTTTGGCTAGAAGAGGCACATATCTTGCTTTTATCAATCCAGTTGCAAGTATCGAGCTACGTCAAGGACGGATCCAGGAATTAGAGGGGAGTCAATGCAAGGGTTTCAAGAAAAGTGCGGGGGGATTCATTGTTCTTCCGTGGATTTCCATATATGTCTTGTTATTGTTAAGCCAAATATGGGGGGGGGGGGGGGTGTCCCGCTTCTGGATATGTTTTCAAGTTGATTTAATATCATAATAATATAGATTTAGGCATTGACTAAAGGCGGAGCCAGCACATTCCAAATATTTTTCATAGTTTTACAATAATAATAATAATAATAATAATAATAATAATAATAATAATAATAATAATAATAATAATAATAATAATAATAATAATAATAATAATAATAATGATGATGATGATGATGATGATGATGATGATGATGATGATGATGATGATGATGATGATGATGATGATGATGATGATGATGATGATGATGATGATAATAATAATAATAATAATAATAATAATAATAATAATAATAATAATAATAATAATAATAATAATAATAATAATAATAATAATAATAATAATAATAATAATAATAATAATAATAATAATAATAATAATAATAATAATAATAATAATGGTGTCAGGACTAATCAGCGACTGATCATCGCTCCCTCGCGATGACCAAAAAAACTCATTCGCATAGTTATCTGATTATATACCATTTTCCTATACCTATGGGGCTCCGCGCTCGGCCTACGGCCGCGCTTGCTCCGCTATAAACATCATGTAGTATCGCTCTATCATCTCTGCCCGTTTTTCATGTTTATAGATCGTTCACTTATTGGCCACGTTATTGAAACCATAAGTGTCCAGGACTCTCTCGAATGCAGCAAGGAATGCCTTGTAAATCCAACTTGCCAATCATTCAATTTAGAAGACACAGGGACCCCAAAGCACTCTTGTGAGCTAAGCTCTCAAACAAAAGTGACCAATCCCTCTATGTTAATAAGAAGGCCTGGATTTACCTACTTCGAGGTGGCGACTTCCGGCGGAAGTGGATGGTGCGGAAGTGTGTGCCAATCATCTAGTAAGGACATTATTTGTCCGTCCGGTTATGGTGGGCGTGGTTGTGAGATTAAGAGTAAGTAACAGTAGTAGTAGTTGTTGTGAGGAATAACAATAGAAATAATAATAACAACAATTATGACGGGTAATGTCTTTTGTATTGACGGACACATTTGTAAAGGTTGTTATTATTGCTATTGCTATTGTGAAGGCTATGCGCCTTTTTTCCTGAAAGGTCATCAAATTGTGTCTTATCTCTTATCTCTAATAATAATCGTCATTTCATAGTGAGGGGCTGCGATGACTGGTATTACCATGGCTACACTTCCGATGGAGTATATTACGTCATTCCTGGAGAATTCTCCACCCCAGTCCCCATATACTGCGAGCAGACCTTGGATGATGGCGGCTGGTCGGTCATACAAAGGCGAGTCGACGGCTCTCTGTCGTTCGACCGGACTTGGGACGAGTATAAATTCGGATTCGGGAATCTGTCTGGCGAGCACTGGCTTGGAAACCAGATTATCTATCAGATGACGAGGGATGGTGCAGTTCTCAGGGTTGACATAGAGGCTTATAGTGGCAAGAAGGCATATGCTGTCTATAGCATGTTCAAAATAGGGTCTAATGACGACGATTATCGAATCACCGCGTCGTACCTGACAGGAGATGCCGCTGACTCTATTTGTAATGGTACCGGGGGCGAACTGCTGGGCTCAACAAGCGACGGCATGTACTTTTCAACCAAGGATCGAAATAATGATTTGGGCAGCGGTGATTGTGCGCATGCGCCTAAGGGAGGATGGTGGTTTGATGGATGCTCGCAGGACTACTTGTCGAATTTGAACGGGGAGTACTTGTCGCAAGGGATGATGGGAGGTATCACGTGGAAGACATGGGGGGTTTCTGGTAGCAATACGCTAAAGGCTTGCCAAATGAAAATAAGATAACGCTCTCCTTCATGGCATGGCATTTATTTTAGATATTTTTTCGGGCTTTCAAGGTATGGGTAACATGGGGTAACAAAGTAGGTTCATAGCACAATAAACTATCTTACATGATCTTTTCTAAGAAATTACAATTATCACCTATTTTAATTGAAATTCTTATTGTAGCCTTATTTGATTGGCTGCTCTCTAGATTCTACAATCACAACCTTTTGAGATCCACATGCAAACTTAATGTGTACTAGACGGATGGGCAACCCTGTGCTTAATAAAGTCAAGTGCGAAAGTCAATGAGTCTTTGTCTCTAGTGGCGTTTTATAATATTCAAAAGGATCAAGTCAAGGGAAATCCTCGTATTACAACCTCTCTTGGTTAGTCAAACCTGGAATTATATCCTGCTATAACAAAAATATGAGAGCTGTTTCTTGCTTCCACATTTGCCTTTAACGCACCATCTCATCACCCTTCCCCCCCCAAGCCCCCTTATCAATTAGTCCGCCCCATCTTATATGTAATGGATAGAAGACGTTCTCCCTATTTCTCGAGCCTGTTCTTCATGTTAAGCAGGCCAGCTCTCCCCTCCCCTCGTGTCAGACTACTTACCCCTCCCCCATGTGTTAGACTATACCTTCCCCCCCCTACATCCATGTTTTAAATTATACCTACCCCTCCCCTTCCTCCATGCTCTATACTATACCTATCCCTCCCCTACCCCCAAGTATAAGACTATACTTTCCCCTCCCCTACCCTTATGTGTTAGACTATACTTACCCCTCCCCTACCCCAATGTTTTAAACTATCCTTACCCCTCCCCTACCGCCATGTGTTAGACTATACTTACCCCTTCCCTACCGCCATGTGTTAGACTATTCTTACCCCTACCCTACCCTAATGTGCTAGACTAGATTTACACCTCCCCTACCCCCATGCCTAAAACTATTCTTACCCCTACCCTACCCCTGTGCCTTAAAGTATTCTTACTTCTTCCCTTCCTCAATGTTTTAGACTATCCTTACCCCTACCCTACCCTAGTGTTAGACTATGCCTATTATTACCGCTATAAAAACTGCCTATTCCTTCTCCATATGTTTGGCAGTTCATCCCTCCTTCCTATTACAGGTCCAAACACCCTTCGCCTTCCACCATAAAACGTTAGGCTAGACTGTCTTCCCTCCCCCCTACTGGAGTGTTTCGCAAGCCCCGTTGACATCAGCGCGTTTGCTTAGCGTCCGCCCCTGGTAGACAATAATTGACAGCATAATGATGATGACGATCGCCATGATAGCCACGACAGCAGTCAAGACCTTGGACGTGCTGTCTGGAAATAACAAAATGGTGCGCACCCAGGTTATTGGAATATACAATTCAAGCATTCCCAGGAACGCAAATCTCAATAAACTGCTCCAGCAATTTTTCCTCCCCCATACATTAGGCGCCCACTTCTCCTATTTACCATATTTTATACAGAATACTCTCCCTTCCCCGCCTTGCTCTACGCCCATATCACAACCCCCCCCCCTTTACCTTCTCCCCCTCCACTGAGAACAAGAACCAAATAGGAAATAGTTTGTATGAAAAATCGTGTTGTTATTTTCACTTTGCCTTAAATTTGAAGAGTAGGGGTATGAAGGCGAAGAAATTACGCCAAATGTTCTAGGATATGTCAATTAATTGATAATAGAAAAGACCGATTTCTGTCGGCCGAGAGGAATGCATACACTCCAGGCGTCCACTCCTAGATACGCTTTGTGTCCTTGCGGGGCTTTTGGTATCCATCATTGGTTTGGATGTCTAAATTCATTAGGCAGGATTGGTAAATGATTAAGTGACTTGCACTGATCATTTAACCTTCTGGGTGGCAAACCCGCGCATGGCTTTTACAGCAAAATAACAATAAGCCAATTATTCAGCACTTACAAGCCAGCGAGGTAGTTTCTTTGCCAGAAAGAGCTTATTTTGCTTTAGATATTCTATTTTAGTCACTCCCCGGTGTGACGGCCGCATTCATTTATTTGTTTATTTTGAATTCGCAACTCAATAAATCACGTAGTTTCTGCTGCAAGGCTTTGCTTTTGGTATGACCCCCTGCTTTAAGCCATTGATATGCAACACTTTTCTATCCTATGCTTACAGTAGAACTTAGATCTCACTGGATGCCATTTATCAAGCCCTTTTTAAAACTCTTCCTCCTAGTTTACCTTTTTCACATCTCTCCAGCTTTGCCGTAGTCGTGGGTTTGACATCTTCCCGTTTCGCCAGCGTGCAGCCGCTGACCACCTCTAGTGAGGGCAGTAGCTCGTTCCATAGCGACATCCGGGAAGGCAAAAGCCAATGACGCACCTCACAGGAAGGTGTGATTGACATGTAGGGGCTCCGCAAGGCACTGAACCGAGGCCAGAGTGGGGTACGAGAATCGTTAGACGCACTCGGTATACTAAAGAAGAATAATTTCGGGTTACTAAAGAAGAGTAGTTTTGGGTTACTAAAGAAGAGTAGTTTCGGGTTACTAAAGAAGAAGAATTTCGGGTTACTACAGAAGAGTAATTTCGGGTGACCAAAGAAGAGTAAGTTCGGGATACTAAAGAAATGAAATTGAAGGTTATTAAGGAAAAGTAATTTCGGGTTACTAGTGAAAAGTAATTTCGGACTAAAAGAGAAATTAATTTCGGGTTACAAGAGAAAAGTATTTCGGGTTACTAGAGAAAAGTAATTTCGGGTTAAAAGAGAAAGTAATTTCGGGTTACTAGAGAAAAGTTATTTCGGGTTACTAGAGAAAGATGCTAATTTTGGCGCGTAGCAAGGCTTTGCTTAGAGTGTTGCGCAGTCATAGGCACTATTATTCAAGAAGTTATTACATTCGCGATTCTTCAATCACAAGGCGCACAGCCCCCTCCAATTTCCCTGTGTAATAGCATGTCTTGAAAACCCAATGAGAATACAAGGTGTGTGTGTATCCGGGAACGGGGTGGGGGGATTTTTCCCTCCTGCGTCCCTCTTCTTTTCAGCGACACTATGTACCAAAAAACCAATATACTCCCTGTTTGCAAGATGCTGTTAATAGACAGGCATTGCATTCTTTGAAAAAAATATATATACATTTTGGAGGAAACGTTGTCAGCGAAGAAGCTGTGCAAAACAGAAGAGACAAATATTCAAATGAGATCCATTCCATTAAAAGGAATTTTCTCAGATTTTTTTCTGTAAGCAAAAAACATACCCATATGGTATTCTTTCTCAGCCACTTACCCTGATTTAGCAAAAGCGGCGATCATTCTCACAAGCGTATTCCTCAACTCAGGACTACCAGCGTCTCCAGAAAGTATGTCAGCGGTTTTCCCGCGCATGTCATCATCACGTGACCCAAATCCCGAAAGAACTGAAGGTTTCAGCTCGACTCGAAAGAAGAAAGTGGTGACGTGACGTTTTGCCAGTATCCTTGCTGCCTTGATGGCCGGCGCCGTGAACGCTGCGTCAGTGAAAATCTTGACCAATGATTTTACTATCTCGGTATTGTTATTGGAATGGCTCCAGTTAGTGTATTGATGTGTTATGATCCTTGTGGCTGCTTCGCTGGGCCTTTTGATAAGCTTAGATCTTTTTACTAAAGACCTGAATGCCCTGATGTCAAAGCTGTTCATGGATAAGGTTTGGGGCTCCGTCACGCCTGTGGAATACAAGATGGCATGGAGTTATTTAGGTTGATGGCCAGCTTTTCCCCTTCCTTTCCCCGCCCAAACACCAAAGTCCTTAAACAATATCATAATGCTTTTGTTGATTTTTTTTGTTATTCAAAATACTCACTAAAACCGAAGCTGTAAAAATATGAATACCAATAAACATGGCAGGCTGAAACTGGAAATTCTCATTATTTTTGGGCAAAATATTTGATTTAAAATAGGGTTTTCCGGGTGCGCGATTTTATAAACCAAAAACGCAATAAGTTGCAAAATGGGTGGGTAAAATAGGATCCCCCTCCCTTTCTCCCTTTCTCCCTTTCTCAAAGGTACAATGAGAGAGATTTGTCATTTGTGAGAAGGGGAGATTCTCAACTTTAAGAAAAAAGGTTTGTAGCTAGCAAGCTTTTTAATCGGCAACCCCTCCCCTCTTCAACATTCAAAAGTAGTGTTAGAGGTCTGTCATTGATGAAAACTGCTTGTAGCAAGGTTTTTGCATCGTCGTACCTCCAACCCCCCTCCCCCTCTTACCCATGACACTTTACCTGGGAGAGTCCCTGGTAAAAGGATGGTCCCCTCGTTATCGACCACACCCAGCATAATCTCGGACACTGACATCTTCCCGGACAGCATCTGACTATCTGGATCACCTGAACACCCAGAACAGCATTGAACTAGAGCAACGCGTAACCACTTTTTGCATCATATGAGTGGCGATGCCAACAGCAAAAACAAAATCACATCAAAATTAGAAGAAGATAAAAAAAAACTTTGTTGACAGGGGCGTAGCCCAGGGCGCCCGGGTCCCCTCCCGGGCCCCCCCTTTAAGCCCCCCCCCTCCGGGAAAATTGCTATAACTTCCGAACCATAGAGGCTAAGAGGCTATAACTTGGTGACTTTCCCTAAAATCTATCTGCGGACGTTTTGATGTCATTGACATGTCGAAGAGACGCTCTGTGTTACCACGGCAACCGTTTTTTCACACAGGTTTCCCAAAACTTAAAAAGTATTGATTTTTTTATATTTTGGTCCTCTTTCTCAGATTAAAATGCCTCTTTTGACTTTACAAGTTTGTTTAGGTGACACGATATTTGGGGGGATGGGTGGGTAAATTTTGCTCTTTCAAAGCTGTTGTTAAAAATGTAACTATATTTACTAATTGACACTAAAAGCTAATATTATGCATTTATCATTACTATGAGCAGTAATACATGCATGCAAATACTTTTTTTGTAATTTTTTTGCAAAAATCATAAGAATCCAAGATAGCGGATCCAAGATGGCGGACCCAAGATGGGGGGAATTCTTCCAAAATAATCGATTATATACGTTTTATGGCCTCTTTGCATTGTAAAGCCGTTAAAACCTTGATTTTGACATATCTAAATGATGTAAAATGATTTCAACCCCATATCTAAAAATTTAGGCAATATTTGAAAGAATATATAGACATCGTATTTATGACGTCATTGTGACGTCATATTAGATTGGACCACACCCAAAATAAAGCGTGACGATTATTTGCATGCTGGTGATTGTTGTCTGTAAGTTTGATGGACATAGCCTAAGCGGTTCATGAAATACAGAGGAGGGGGGTTGGGGGAGCTTTTATCCTCCAGTCACAGACAGCTCAACATAGCCCAGTCTGAATAGGGATAAGTGTGTCAAACTAGTGCGTTTGAAGACGGCTTACTGCGATTTTTAATATTCTGCGAGCTTTGGTCAATTTAAAAAAAAAAAAACGCTTTTTGCTTCCCGTCATTAAAATTGTGGGAATTAATATTCATTTTTGATTGGTCAGCTCCTTGAGAGGGGGTGACGCAATAAGCCATTCCAGCTATAAGGTTGCGTGCGCATAACCATAGAAACCTACCTCAAATACCAGAATGCAGCGCGCGCTTTTTTAAGCTTACATCAAACAAAGCGCGCGCTGCATGCCGGTAGTTGAGGTACATTCCCATGGTGAGTGTGCGCGCATGCTTGTAGCAGGAATGGCCTATTGGAAACAAAATTCAGTGCTGTTCAATATAAACAATTAAACAATTTTGAATGACAGAAGCACAACTACCGGCATGCAGCGCGCGCTTCGTTTGATGTAAGCTTAAAAAAGCGCGCGCTGCATTCTGGTATTTGATAACTTTATTCCAATAAATACCAATACAGGTATATTAGGATAATATACAAAGTAGGTTGGCTTATATGCCTATCCTCTATTCATAATATTTAATTACATCATCACAAAATTTCACATATCAAAATTTGGGGACCTTCAAACACGCTCGGTCAATCTCTTGGAGGCCTGGGTCTAAGGACTTTTCAAGAATAGTAAAAAAAGGATTTGACCAAGTGATCAAGTTTTTCTTGACAAACTTTTGCCTTGAGTGTCAAATTAACAGGAATCAGCATTTTTCACCATGTTTTCTGTAGATCAGGGAACGGGGAAACTTTAGCTCTTCTAAATATGGGCATGAATGCCCATATAAGGCACTACGTACGAAGGTCACTATCCGTGGGGGATATGTTTGATATGAGGACTAGGCTCGTAATGGAGTCATCTGTTAAGCTCATAATATACAAAAAAAGGTCTTTTCTCCTTAACAGTTTGAAAGAGTTATTGATTGCAAATAGATCATTAAAAAATACTCGACGTATATCATTGACATAGTCGCATTCCATTAAGGTATGGTACTCATCCCAAACTTTATTTTTCTCACATTTTTCACAAATCCTTAATTCCTAAGGTAAATTTTTATAGCGGCCTGTTTTAATTGCTAATTTGTGTGCCGAGACACGCAATCTAGTCATAGATTGTCGGCGTCTAACATTAGCTTCTGATAAATATTTTTCTAGTTTAAAATTTGTCTTGATCTTGCAATAAGTGCGTAGCTTTCCACTATTTTGATTTAACTGTGCCTGGGTTCTCCAAAATGTTGCATAACTTTTATATAGTACTTCCTTAATATATTTTCCTAGGGTATGAATTTTTTGGCCTTCAATATCTATTTCCTGTAGTGTCTTTAAATCACACCAAGCAAATAGGGAATTGATAAACCTTACAGGGTCATTAGATGTTGAAGAAAGGCTGATCTTCGCCGTTTCCCCCACTAAGGTGTTTTCATATATCCTACCTTTTATTCGGCACCAATATTTTGCCACCAGGGAAGAAATTTGTACTATTAGTGGGGCTTTTCCCAGTTCTCCATATATAGTTAAATTTGTAGTTTTTAAGTGGACTCCTAGTATACGCTTGAAAAACTTCAGTTGTAGTTTGAAAAATTTAGTCTTAAAAATTTCATACGATGAAGCCCTTCCTAAAAGGCATGTACCCCAAATTTCACAACCGTACAGTAACACTGGTACAACGAGTGACGACAACAATTTCAACAGTACTTGTATTGACACATTTTCAACATTTGACAGACGGTTTAAAATACAGTGGTATACACGTGTGGCTTTGTAGTATAGACTTTTTATTTGAGGTACGTTCCCATTGTGAGTGCGCGCGCATGCTTATAGCTGGAATGGCCTATTGGAAACTAAATTCAGTGCTGCTCAACATAAATAATTAAACAATTTTGAATGACAGAAGCAAGAAACTAATTCAGCTGCTGGCAATCGTCGGCTCGTTGCAAAATATTTGAAACCGCAGTAATATAATTTAGTGACTTATTCAAATTGCGAAGAATTTGCTGCGTATTTCTTGTAAGAACTCTTTACAACTGCGCCTGATATCACCAAGTCGTGTGAGGAAAATAATCGGGTTTGCCAATGAGCTGAAGTGTAGGAATGTCGTGGACCAAAACAACAGGTCAATAGAATCTCCAAAAACCCCTGTAAAGGAGAAATAAAGCCAGCAGACCGAAGTTGGTATCAGACCCAATGTCGATGTCAGAACAACTAATACCATAATCCATAAGCCTTTGCGGTACGCTGTAGTATCGAGACCTGATTGGTTAACAGCTTCCGCCTCTACTTCACGCAATCTGCGATTTAAGACACGGAACGCGCCAACGTAGAAAGCGAATGTGGTAGTATAGCAAATAGAGGTACACGTGCAAACCAGAATGGCATATGCCTTTAAGGAGATTTCAAGGCACAAAGGGGCCACCGCAAACGAAATAACACCGATACATAGAAGAATAATGTAGACACGGCGGTGCGTGATGGTCGACGGGTAGCTGAGCCCGCAGTGTATGGCTAAGTAACGGTCAGCAGCGATTGCAGTAAGAGTCAAACCGGATGTCAAGTTGAGTAGGCACATCGTCCAACCAATTTCTAGGGCTATGTTACAAATTGCCTCCAATCCGAATCGTAACTCAGCTGCTGCAAGTGCAACAAGTATCGGTGAAGACAAGGTCCCGACTCCAAGATCTGTTAATGCTTGACTTGTGAGGAGAATGTAGGAGGGAGTTCGCAGCTCGCGCTTGCGCAGTATGGCGCATATTACCAGACCATTACAAAGTACTGACATCAGTGAGAAGCAGCTATTGAGAGCGATGATACCAACGAGAGAAGATTTATCCTGAGCGCTGCGTACGTCAAATATGGCCGGACAATTTAAAGTTTTATTCATGTTTGCGGTAGTCTTTTTTTGTATTTTTGCTTGCAGAAAAACGTTGTCTTTCTTGGTATTAGCGGCCTCTGATACTGTGTCGTCTTCTTAAACCAACAGTTTCCCATATACCTGAATGCGATGCTTGTGTTGCTATCAATATTTAAATTCCAGTGAGCAGATATAAGCTCACTTACTCATCCTTGCTCTATCGTCATAAATTTGTGTATTCTTGTTTTTGTGATGACTAAGTTCACACACGCACTGTCCGTCGACCTATCGGGTTCATGCCGAGAAGAATAGACGTCACTAGAAAGAACAGTTATCTGGATAGGTCAGAGTTTTTGTGTTTGTGCTATTTGAAATATTATTATTACTTCTTTTTGTTTGCGGGTCATATTGAAAAAAAATGTAATTTCCAATGAAATTTAATTTTTAATAACATTTACATAAGAAGTCAACTATATAGGCATCAAATCAAATATTGGCTTAAGATATATTATTATTTGAAATATGATTATTACTTCTTTTTGTTTGCGGGTCATATTGAAAAAAAATGTAATTTCCAATAAAATTTAATTTTTAATAACATTTACACAAGAAGTCAACTATATAGGCATCAAATCAAATATTGGCTTAAGATATATTATTATTTGCAGTGTTTTTTGAAATGTGGTTATTACATCTTTTTGTTCTGCGGGTTCAAATTAAAAAGAATGTATTTTTAAATGAAATCAAATTTTTAATAACATTTAACTGTTCACACAAGAAACAAACATGGGTGTCAAATCAAATGCTAGCTTGAGAATAAAAATAATAAACTTCTAGAAATTCAATCATATCTGAGTAAATCAACATTTATTATTAAAAAGAAGCTTGGTGATAACTTCAATACTTGTTAAAAATTCATTGAAATGCCCTCTTTAAATTATGTGTTTTTGGGGACGATAGAGGCTGTTCTTGGTTTTTTAAAAGAACAAAAATGTTTGAAACGATGATTTGGAAACACACCAAAAAAAACAACAAACAAACAAAAAAAAGTGTAAATCGAGATTACGTCATGCCCGAATTGCTAAAACCTTAACTCACTAAAACATTATTAATCCCGACCTCACAAAACTTGATGAATTCGAAAACCATATCATTACCCCAAAATGCCTTAGAAATTGTGATTGTTCGTTGTTTTTGTTAAATACATGCTGCCTATACCAACTCTGTTGCCTTGTCTCCATTTTTTTTCTCATTGAAATGATATTTTGTTCTTTTGTCAAATTTCTTGTCCCCGCGATATCTTAAACCTTGGGCAGAAACAGTAACATGCGCCTGCGTTGAACAGGTGCGTGCAAAGGGGGGTGCGCAGGGTGTGTAAAAAACTAGGTCATTTCTTATTAAGGAATATTCAACTGTTTAACTTGTTCCATATGATACCTATGACTGCGCACCTCCCTCAGCCAATCCTGGGTACGCGCCTGTTAAATGTGTCCCTGGGAAATTTATCTGCATGACAATCATAGTAATAAACTTCTAGTTCTGAAAACGTCTTTTTATCGCAAGATTAAACGGTTAATTCTACAACAATTGTTGCGTCTTTCTTATGGTTTAAAGTGGGAGTGTATATCTACAATTTACAAGAAATGAGACATAATGATGTTAAAAGTCAATTAATTAATTCATTGACACCAAATTCGAAGTCTCGAGAAACATTTTCGAACCTGGGCGGCTTGGGCCGGTCCAGGTAAAAAGAATTTTGCATCGAATTGTAAAATTGTTCGTCCAATAAGTGATTACAGAAATCTATTGCTTACTGCTTCGCCTGACTTCACCAAGTCGTGTAAGAAAAATAACGGGGTTTGCCAATGAGCTGAAGTGCTTAAATGTCGTAGACAAGTAAATTATTCCAAGGGTCTCGCCAAATTTTCCAGTAAAAGCGACATACACCCAGCATGCTACCGCGGGCATTAGTCCAAGGCAAGAGGTAAAGAACACTTGGAGCATAGTCCATAAGCTTTTGCGGTACGCGGCTGTATTGAGACTTGATTGGTTGACATCTGCCGCCTCGACTTCACGTAATCTACGATTCAAGACACTAAACGCGCCGACGTAGAAAGTGGATGTAATAAGATAGCAAAACAAGAGGTCTATGCTAATTAAAGTAGCATAAGTCTGTAAGGGGATCACAAGGCGTAAGGAAAACTGTGACAGTGAAATGACAAAGATACTTAGAAGAGATACATTGACACGCTGGCGCGTGATGATCGATGGGTAGCTGAGCCCGCAGCGTGTGGCCAAGAAACGATCAGCGGCAATCGCCGAAAGTTTTGGTTTTCAATAGACATGTTATTTGTAAACAAAACTAAAAATCTTAAGCTAGATCACTCTGGCATGTAGCCAAATCTGACAATAAACGTCCCGTGGGGATACTGCAAAGGCATTTAAAAAAATCCCTTTTTGTTCTTTCGGAGTTGGTCGGATTTTTATCAAAGAACTCCTTCCAGCCCCTGCACCCCCGGAAAAAAAAATAGGTCCACTTTTTTGGATTTTGCAACCCCCCCCCCCCCCCCCCCAAGGTTACGGGCCTGCCTCTGCATGGGCTATTTAAGGGGATTAGTTTGAAAGGAGGATGAGAAAAAAAAAGAAACAACATTCTACAAAAAAAATAATTGCACCATTACAATATACTTTACAACACTCCTGTTCTCAGCCTATAATGTGAACAATATAAACTTACTTTTTGTATTGAGGCGGATCAACTTTTTCAAAAGTTGTGACCAAGCTCAATTAGTTTCTCTTATAATGATTTGTGTTGTATATACTTCTATGATATAAACTGAGTAAGCGATAAAAACATATTACCCGATCTTGTGTTGGGTGGATTTTTATTTAGATATACGGATCATCAAATGATGATCAAGCAAAATGTCATTAGACCAAACAAATCATGTCTCGATATTTATTAAAAAGGTAGCGTACAAATTTGTGTAATTTTTCAGATTACATAGTGTATTTTGCTGCGTGAGTCTCTTTACTTTACTTTAATCAAGAAATTAATTTTTTAAAAATGAACCAAGTAATATTGCTATACGCCGTTGGTTCTATATTGATATCTAGATGAAAAGAAGCTCCTTTGTTTATAGAGCAATACGGAATCTAAGGCCTTTTCATAAATGAGGCAAGCTCTACACAAACAAACAAGTGTTTCATAACAATTTCAATTTCAACAATAAGAATTCAAAAGCCTCCGAAAACACGCAAAGAGAGGCACAGAGAGACTCACGGAAAATAAAACACGCAAAGCGAGGCACGGAGACAATCACGGATAATAAAACACGCAAAGTGAGGCACGGAGACAATCACGGATACTAAGACACGCAAAGAGAGGCACGGGGAGATTCACGAAAACGAAAACAATCAAGGCGTGGCACAGAGACAATCACGGAAACTAAAACAAGCAAGGCGAGGCACGAAAAAGAAAACACGCAAAAACAGGGGCGGGGACATTCAAGAAAAAAATATAACACGCAAAGGGAGGCACGGAGACATTCACGGAAACTAAAACACGCGAATGAAGGCACTTTGTTCCTTTCCATTGCTATGGAAGAAGTTAATAACTGCTCCAACTCACTCATCAAAAAACATGTTGAAGTTATACGTGAAGTCGAACCAATCTGGAGTATTGTATTCGCAGTCCTCAATGGAGTATGCTCAGTGATAGCAACACTTTGTAACGGTCTGGTGGTATTCGCCATACTGCGCAAGCGCGAGCTGCGAACTCCCTCCTACATTCTCCTCACAAGTCAAGCATTAACAGATGTTGGAGTCGGGTTGGTAGTTTGTCCGTTAAGTGTATACTGTATTTATATAATCAATGTACAAAACACGGGAGAGTTCCATAATCTATGTGATATTGCAAGATATAGCTGGTGGCCTGTTCTTTTCATAGATACCTACTCAGCACTCAACCTAACTGCAATTGCCGCTGACCGGTATATGGCAATCCATAGCGGGCTCAGCTACTCAGCTACCGTTACACATCGCCGCGTCCACATAACGATAGCAATTATAATTTTAGTATCATTTGCGCTAGCGACTGCTTGTATCGTCGTCTTTGATTATCCTTTATATTTTGTGTATATTTTCCTAAGCGTTACCTGTGTTATATTGATCTTTATATTTTATTCTGGCGCGTTCCGAGAGCTTCGACGCCAACTGCATCAGGTATCGACAAACGGGAACCAATCAAATATGAACACGTTAAAGTACAAGAAAGGGCTATGGACTATGGTAATCGTTTATTGTGTTGGTACAGTCAGTCTATTGTGCGCAGGACTTGCATTCTCATATTCATTGACTTTAAAAATATCTGGTCTCTCTGTTAAAATCCTTTTTATTGGAACTACTGCATTGCATGTCAGTTCATGCATAAATCCCATTTTATTTATGACGCGACTTGGAGATATTCGTCAAAGCTGCCGCGAAATGCTGGCCTTAGTTCTCGATAGTCTATGCTGAGAGAATGGTAACAGTAAATTCCTCTGAATGGGATGAAACGCAACTAGACACGCAAAGAGAGGAACGGAGACATTCACGGAAACGAAAACACGCGAGAGGAGACACGGATACATTGACGGAAACTAGGCAACTACAACAAAACTCTGTTGATCAAAAAAATAACGCAACACCAGCCATTACTAGATGGAAAGTAACGCAGCACTAGACTATGCTGAGGGAAAGTAACGCAACACTAGACTGCTGAGAGGGAAAGTAACGCAACACTAGACTGCTGAGAGGGAAAGTAACGCAACACTAGACTGCTGAGAGGGAAAGTAACGCAACACTAGACTGCTGAGAGGGAAAATAACACAATACTAGACTCTGCTGGGAGGAAAAGTAACGCAACACTAGATTTTCCTTGGTGTGAGATGAGTAACGCAACATCATTCTTAGAGAAAGCAACATAATGTCATTGTTTTTTTATTTGATGCGTTTTTATTGTAAAAGGTCACTAAAGTCTAGTAGTCTTCGTCTCCGAGTTTGTATAAATGCCGCGGAAAAAATCAGATAAAAAAATCAAACAATAGCTTGGCTATACAAATTTACAATCATTGTAATTGGGCTTTAAATAAACAAATAAACAATTCAAGTATAGAAGAACCCCACAGCCAATATCCAGGCTCGTGGTTTGGTTCTGCGCAATGTGCATGTGAAAGGTTTTTCCGTCATGTTGTTGTAAGCCATATTTAGTATAAAGTTTAGTACAGGGTGTCTTACGTCAGGTAGTGTATTACCTGGTATCAGATCAGACCCAGAATGTAAGAAAAAAGTCCTGCATAGAAGAAGGTCAGGAAAAAAAACACATACACACTCACGAAAATGATATCATGCACAAACTTACCCGCCAAAAAAAAAAAAAAAAAATGACACCTCATCAGAAACTTGCTGTGACCCTCTGGTCCGTCCCTTACTGTGACCTTCTGGTCCGTCCCTTACTGTGACCCTCTGGTCCGTCCCTTACTGTGACCCTATGGTCCGTCCCTTACTGTGACCATCTGGTCCGTCCCTTACTGTGACCCTCTGGTCCGTCCCTTACTGTGACCCTCTGGTCCGTCCCTCACTGTGACCCTCTGGTCCGTCCCTTACTGTGACCCTCTGGTCCGTCCCTTACTGTGACCCTCTGGTCCGTCCCTTACTGTGACCCTCTGGTCCGTCCCTTACTGTGACCCTCTGGTCCGTCCCTTACTGTGACCCTCTGGTCCGTCCCTTACTGTGACCCTCTGGTCCGTCCCTTACTGTGACCCTCTGGTCCGTCCCTTACTGTGACCCTCTGGACCGTCCCTTACTGTGACTCTCTGGTCCGTCCCTTACTGTGACCCTCTGGTCCGTCCCTTACTGTGACCCTCTGGTCCGTCCCTTACTGTGACCCTCTGGTCAGTCCCTTACTGTAACCCTCTGGTCCGTCCATTTCTGTGACCTTCTGGTCCGTCCCTTACTGTGACCCTCTTGTCCGTCCCTTACTGTGACCCTGTGGTCCGTCTCTTACCGTGACCCTCTGGTCCTTCCTTTACTGTGACCCTCTGGTCCGTCCCTTACTGTGACCCTGTGGTCCGTCCCTTACTGTAACCCTCTGGTCCGTCCCTTACTGTTACCCTCTGGACCGTCCCTTACTGTGACCCTCTGGACCGTCCCTTACTGTGACCCTCTGGTCCGTCCCTTACTGTGACTCTGGTCCGTCCCTTATTGTGACCCTTGGTCCGTCCCTTACTGTGACCCTGGTCCGTCCCTTACCAGGACCTTTGCCCGTCCCTTACCGGGACCCTCTGGTCCCTCCCTCACTGGGACCCTGGGCCGTCTCTTATTGGACCCTGGCCGTCCCTTACTGGGGCCCTGGCGAACGCACCCCCCCCCCCCCCCCCCACACACACAACGTTCGAAAGTCCAGTTTTGGTTTTCAATAGACATGTTATTTGTAAACAAAACTAAAAATCTTAAGCTAGATCACTCTGGTATGTAGCCAAATCTGACAATAAACGTCCCGTGGGGAAAAAAATCCCTTTTTGTTCTTTCGGAGGTGGTCAGATTTTTATCAAAGAACTCCTTCCAGCCCCTGCACCCCCGGAAAAAAATAGTTCCACTTTTTTGGATTTTGCACCCCCCCCCCCCCCAAAAGGTTAGGGGCCTGCCTCTGCATGGGCTATTTAAGGGGATTAGTTTGAAAGGAGGATGAGAAAAAAAGAAACAACATTCTACAAGAAAATTAATTACACCATTACAATATTCTTTACAACACTCCTGCACTCAGCCTATAATGTGAACAATATAAACTTACTTTGAGGCGGATCAACTTTTTCAAAAGTTGTGACCAAGCTCATTTAGTTTCTCTTATAATGATTTGTGTTGTATATACTTTTATAATGTAAACTGAGGAAGCGATAAAAACATATTACCCGATCTTGTGTTGGGTGGATATTTATTTAGATATACGGATCATCAAACGATGATCAAGCAAAATGTCATTAGACCAAACAAATCATATCTCGATTTTTATGAAAAAGGTAGCGTACAAATTTGTGTAATTTTTCAGATTACATAGTGTATTTTGCTGCGTGAGTCTCTTTACTTTACTTTAATCAAGAAATTAATTTTTTAAAAATGAACCAAGTAATATTGCTATACGCCGTTGGTTCTATATTGATATCTAGATGAAAAGAAGCTCCTTTGTTTATAGAGCAATACGGAATCTAAGGCCTTTTCATAAATGATGCAAGCTCTACACAAACAAACAAGTGTTTCATAACAATTTCAATTTCAACAATAAGAATTTAAAAGCCTCCGAAAACACGCAAAGAGAGGCACGGAGAGACTCACGGAAATTAAAACACGCAAAGCGAGGCACGCAGACAATCACGGATACTAAAACACGCAAAGCGAGGCACGGAGACAATCACGGATACTAAAACACGCAAAGAGAGGCACGGAGAGATTCACGGAAACGAAAACAAGCAAGGCGTGGCACAGAGACAATCACGGAAACTAAAACAAGCAAGGCGAGGCACGAAAACGAAAACACGCCAAAACAGGGGCGTGGACATTCAAGATAAAAATATAACACGCAAAGAGAGGCACGGAGACATTCACGGAAACTAAAACACGCGAAAGAAGGCACTTTGTTCCTTTCCATTGCTATGGAAGAAGTTAATAACTGCTCCAACTCACTCATCAAAAAACATGTTGAAGCTATACGTGAAGTCTAACCAATCTGGGGTATTGTATTCGCAGTCCTCAATGGAGTATGCTCAGTGATAGCAACACTTTGTAACGGTCTGTTAATATGCGCCATACTGCGCAAGCGCGAGCTGCGAACTCCCTCCTACGTTCTCCTCACAAGTCAAGCATTAACAGATCTTGGAGTCGGGTTGGTGGTTTGTCCGTTAAGTGTATACTGTATTTATATAACCAATCTACAAAACACGGGAGAGTTCCATAATCTATGTGATATTGCAAGATATAGCTGGTGGCCTGTTCTTTTCATAAATACCTACTCTGCACTCAACCTAACTGCAATTGCCGCTGACCGGTATATGGCAATCCATAGCGGGCTCAGCTACTCAGCTACCGTTACACATCGCCGCGTCCACATAACGATAGCAATTATAATTTTAGTATCATTTGCGCTAGCGACTGCTTTTATCGTCGTCTTTGATTATCCTTTATATTTTGTGTATATTTTCTTAAGCGTTACCTGTGTGATATTGATCTTTATATTTTATTCTGGCGCGTTCCGAGAGCTTCGACGCCAATTGCATCAGGTTTCGGCAAACGGGAACCAATCAAATATGAACACGTTAAAGTACAAGAAAGGGCTATGGACTATGGTAATCGTTTATTGTGTTGGTACAGTCAGTCTATTGTGCGCAGGACTTGCATTCTCATATTCATTGACTCTAAAAATATCTGGGAACTCTGTGAAAATCCTTTTTATTGGAACTACTGCATTGCATGTCAGTTCATGCATAAATCCCATTTTATTTATGACGCGACTTGGAGATATTCGTCAAAGCTGCCGCGAAATGCTGGCCTTAGTTCTCGATAGTCTATGCTGAGAGAATGGTAACAGTAGATTCCTCTGAATGGGATGAAACGCAACTAGACACGCAAAGAGAGGAACGGAGACATTCACGGAAACGAAAACACGCGAGAGGAGACACGGATACATTGACGGAAACTAGGCAACTACAACAAAACTCTGTTGATCAAAAAATTAACGCAACACCAGCCATTACTAGATGGAAAGTAACGCAGCACTAGACTATGCTGAGAGGGAAAGTAACGCAACACTAGACTACTGAGAGGGAAAGAAACGCAACACTAGACTATGCTGAGAGGGAAAGTACCGCAACACTAGACTCTATTTCTGAGACCCTGTGGGTGATCGCAAGACCTACCCGACTCCCTCGCTCTGTGTCCTGTGTGCTGTTCGGCACTATTTACCATCCACCTGACGCGAACAGCGATGATAACGAGGCTCTTTATCAGCACATCCAAGAGACTATAGACCAATGCTTATCCCCACACCCTGAGTGTTTGATATCCATATCTGGCGATTTCAATCCATCTTCTACCAATTTCTCGGCCTCTAAACTGAATCGATTGTGCGGTCTGACGCAAACTGTGAAATTATTAACCCGGGACACTGGTACACTGGATTGGGTGTTGACAAATAGACCACACCTCCTGTCGAGCCCGGCCCAGCTGCCGAAAATTTGGACCAGTGACCAGTGCTGTCCTGGTAGAGCAGATACTAGAAAATTATCCAAAACTGCGCAAACAGTCATCTACTAGACGCGACACCAGGCCAAGTAGACTGAGAGAATTTGGCCAGTGGATCACTACTCACGACTGGTCAAACCTGTTTGGCGCTCACACCTGTCAAGCCAAGTTTGACGTCTTCTATAATACAATTACGGACGCATTCGATAGATTCTGCCCGTCTAGAGTTGTCCGTTCACATCCTTCAGACAAACCGTGGATAAATAATAAAATCAAGTTCTGGATTGCGAAGAGACAGAAAATGCTCGCTAAATTCGGCAGCGACTTTGTCATCTTCAAATTCTGGCGCGGTAGAGTCGTCAGTGCCATTCGCACGTGTAAGCGCTCCTTTTATCAGTCAAAGGTGAAAAAGCTTAAGGACACCAATACGCGAAGGTGGTGGAGGGAAGTTAAAAACCTAACAGGAGAGTCAATGAGCCAAGGGGAATGGTATAGTCAGTTAATAGACGATTCCTCCATCGCCAGCGAAGATAATCTGTGTAAGAAGATCAACGAGTTCTTCGTCCAGCTAACGTCTGATTTTAGACCTCTGTTACCCCACGACGTCACAGCCATTGTTGTTCCTGATGTCCCGGATCATTTCCTGGTATCATCGTATGAGGCTTATAAGTCTTTGCGAGGGATTCTCACCAACAAGGCACCTGGACCGGATGGGATCCCAGCCCGTATTCTGAAAATGTTTGCATTCGGACTGTCACCTATAGTAGCTGAGTTATACAACACATCACTAAAGGAAGGTCACCTCCCGGGTCTGTTGAAGTCGGCCAACGTTCGCCCCCTGCCTAAACTGAGCCCTCCTAAGAGCATCGAAACCGACATACGGCCGATCTCACTCACATGTCATCTTGCCAAAGCAATGGAAGGCTTCACTCTATCCAGATCACTTCCAGGTATCGTGCAACACCTAGACACGAAGCAATTTGCGGTGGCTGGGAAATCGTGCCAACACGCTATTGTGTACCTCCTGCACTTGACACTAGAGGCTTTAGACCGAGGCGGCGTATGGGTGCGGTGGTTCTTTGCTGACTTTAAGAAAGGATTTGACCTAATAGACCACCACATCCTGTTAAATAAGCTTTGTAGCCTAGATATCCACCCCTGTTTACTCAGGTGGATTGCTTCCTTTTTAGAAGGTAGAACCCAGGTAGTAAGCATAGCATCCTCAACATCACCACCACTCAACCTCAATGCAGGAATACCACAGGGAACACGTCTAGGTCCTATTCTATTCGCAGTTATGGTCAATGACCTAGCAACTAGCAATAATATGTGTCTGAATCCTACAAAATGCAAAGTAATGGCTGTTGATTTTTTTCACTATAATAGTTTTCAATGTCCTCCTATTGCGACCGGTGGCACCATCTTAGAAGAAGTCAAGTCCTTTAAATTTCTCGGGGTTTTCATTACTCACGACTTGACGTGAGAGGTACATTGTGACTCTATAGTGAAAAAAGCAAACCGGCGCCTGTATGCTATAATGCAGCTAAAGCGCTGTGGCGTGTCTACTGATGACATTATAGTGGTTTATCGCTCCCTTGTGCGATCCACGCTCGAGTACGCAAGCGTCGTTTTCGCAGACCTGCCACGCTACCTTTCTGATTCATTGGTGAGAGTTCAGAAACGCGCCCTCGCCATTATCTATCCGGGCTTGGATTACAAGGAGGCTCTAACTAGGTCATACCTAGCCACCCTTGAAGATCGTCGGACTGATGCCTGCTGCAGGTTTATCTCTTGTTTGACGCCACAAAACCCAGTGTACCGGCTTGTGCAAGACCCCATTGAGGCTACTACCCATAGCTACCAGTTAAGAACGCGCACTGGCAATCTCATCAAACCTTTTGCGACCAATAGATTTGGCAACTTTGTCACAAACAAACACGCGCTGGCCTTGGCTATCTGACTGCCCATACTACATTTATATTTATTATATTGTATATTGGAATCCTGTAATTTAGCTTTTAAGGCTACGAGAGGACTAATAAACGAGTATTATTATTATTATTATTATTGATTATTATTATCAGACTGCTGAGAGGTAAAGTAACGCAACACTAGACTGCTGAGAGGTAAAGTAACACAACACTAGACTGCTGAGAGGAAAAGTAACACAATACTAGACTCTGCTGGGAGGAAAAGTAACGCAACACTAGATTTTCCTGGGTGTGAGATGAGTAACGCAACATCATTCTTAGAGAAAGCAACATAATGTCATTTTTTTTATTTGATGCGTTTTTATTGTAAAAGGTCACTAAAGTCTAGTAGTCTTCGTCTCCGAGTTTGTATAAATGCCGCGGAAAAAATCAGATGAAAAAATCAAACAATAGCTTGGCTATACAAATTTACAATCATTGTAATTTGGCTTTAAATAAACAAATAAACAATTCAAGTATAGAAGAACCCCACAGCCAATATCCAGGCTCGTGGTTTGGTTCTGCGCAATGTGCATGTGAAAGGTTTTTCCGTCATGTTGTTGTAAGCCATATTTATTATAAAGTTTAGTACAGGGTGTCTTACGTCAGGTAGTGTATTACCTGGTATCAGATCAGACCCAGAATGTAAGAAAAAAGCCCTGCATAGAAGAAGGTCCGGACAAAAAATACATACACACTCACGAAAATGATATCATGCACAAACTTACCCGCCAAAAAAAAAAAAAAAAAAAATTGACACCTCATCAGAAACTTGCTGTGACCCTCTGGTCCGTCCCTTACTGTGACCCTCTGGTCCGTCCCTTACTGTGACCCTCTGGTCCGTCCCTTACTGTGACCCTCTGGTCCGTCCCTTACTGTGACCCTCTGGTCCGTTCCTTACTGTGACCCTATGGTCCGTGCCTTACTGTGACCCTCTGGTCCGTCCCTTGCTGTGACCCTCTGGTCCGTTCCTTACTGTGACCCTATGGTCCGTGCCTTACTGTGACCCTCTGGTCCGTCCCTTACTGTGACCCTCTGGTCCGTCCCTTACTGTGACCCTCTGGTCCGTTCCTTACTGTGACCCTCTGGTCCGTCCCTTTCTGTGACCCTCTGGTCCGTCCATTCCTGTGATTCTGTTGCGTCCCTTGCTGGGACCCTCTTGCCCGTCTTTTACTTGGACCCAAGCCCTTCCCTATTTACTTGGACCCAAGCCCTATCCATGTATTTCATTTTGTCTATTTGTCTAGATTTAAAAGAAGACAGTTGCGCGAGAAAGTGATTCTGATTGAGTTTACAAATGGAGGCTTGTTTGTTCTAGCTCCCCCTCCTCTAGATCTTAATCATCTTTTTCATTAACTTCAATATTGAAAACACAATCTGTAGTACGATTAGTAGATCAAAATAGTTAACACTTCCTCGGCATCTTTTTTTTTAATTATTTTTTTTACACAACTATCGAATTTTAAGCGATGGACTATTAAGGGAAAAGTGTAAAAGGAGGAAGAGAAAAAAAGAAACAACATTCTACAAGAAAAACAATAACATCAGTACAATATTCTTCACAACACTTCTGGACTCTAGGCATATAATGCAAGCAATATAAACTTACTTTTTATACTGCGGTGGATCAAGGTTTTAAAAAGTTGTGACCAAGCTCTAATTGTTTATCATGATTTTTTATATGTATTTGTAACATGTAAACCGAGGGAGCGATCAACATATTACGCGATCTCGTGTTGGGTGGATATTTATTTAGATATACGGATCATCAAATGATGATCAAGCAAAATGTCATTAGACCAAACAAATCATATCTCAATTTTTATGAAAAAGGCGGTGCACAAGCTTGTGTAATTTTTCAGATTACATAGCGTTTTTTTGCTGCTAGACTCTCTGCTTTAATCAAGAAATTTAATTTTGATTTTAATTAAGAAATTAATTTTCAATTTTACTTTAATTAAGAAATTAATTTGAACCTAGCAATACGTGGTTGGTTCTTCAATGATACCTAGATGAAAACAATCTCCTTTATATAGAGCAATACGAAATCTAAAGCATTTTAATAAAATGAGGCAAGCTCTACACAAACAAACACGTATCTCACGACAATTTCAATTTCAACAATAAGAATTCAAACGCTTGAACAAATAAAGCTTGCTCCATGTCTTGTTAATAACCAACTTAGTTGTGTAAAACTAAAATCAAGGGTGGAGAACACTATAATGTAAACTGAGTAAGCGATAAAAACATATTACCCGATCTTGTGTTGGGTGGATATTTATTTAGATATACGGATCATCAAATGATGATCAAGCAAAATGTCATTAGACCAAACAAATCATATCTCGATATTTATTAAAAAGGTAGCGTACAAATTTGTGTAATTTTTCAGATTACATAGTGTATTTTGCTGCGTGAGTCTCTTTACTTTGCTTTAATCATGAAATTAATTTTTAAAAAATGAGCCAAGTAATATTGCTATACGCCGTTGGTTCTATATTGATATCTAGATGAAAAGAAGCTCCTTTGTTTATAGAGAAATACGGAATCTAAGGCCTTTTCATAAATGAGGCAAGCTCTACACAAACAAACAAGTGTTTCATAACAATTTCAATTTCAACAATTTAGAATTCGAACGCCTCCGAACAAACACATCTTGCTCCACGTCTTGTTAATACCACTTGGGTGGTTAGTGGTGTTATACTAAAATCAAGGATGGAGAACACATGAATAGCAAGGCTTGAAGTTTATTCACGAAGTTTTACGCGCAAAAGCGAGAAATCACTCATGAAAAGAGAAATCACAGAGTGGGACAAGGGAGGCACGGAAGCGAAAAAAAGCGGAAATTAAAACACGCAAAGCGAGGCACGGAGACAATCACGGATACTAAAACACGCAAAGCGAGGCACGGATAGATTCACGGAAATTAAAACACGCAAAGCGAGGCACGGAGACAATCACGGATACTAAAACACGCAAAGCAAGGAACGGAGACAATCACGGATACTAAAACACGCAAAGAGAGGCACGGAGAGATTCACGGAAACGAAAACAAGCAAGGCGTGGCACAGAGACAATCACGGAAACTAAAACAAGCAAGGCGAGGCACGAAAACGAAAACACGCAAAAACAGGGGCGGGGACATTCAAGATAAAAATATAACACGCAAAGAGAGGCACGGAGACATTCACGGAAACTAAAACACGCCAAAGAAGGCACTTTGTTCCTTTCCAATGCTATGGAGGAAGTTAATAACTGCTCCAACTCACTCATCAAAAAACATTTTGAAGCTACACGTGAAGTCGAACCAATCTGGAGTATTGTATTCGCAGTCCTCAATGGAGTATGCTCAATGATAGCAACACTTTGTAACGGTCTGGTGATGTACGCCATACTGCGCAAGCGCGAGCTGCGAACTCCCTCCTACATTCTCCTCACAAGTCAAGCATTAACAGATCTTGGAGTCGGGTTGGTGGTTTGTCCGTTAAGTGTATACTGTATTTATATAACCAATCTACAAAACACGGGAGAGTTCCATAATCTATGTGATATTGCAAGATATAGCTGGTGGCCTGTTCTTTTCATAAATACCTACTCCGCACTCAACCTAACTGCAATTGCCGCTGACCGGTATATGGCAATCCATAGCGGGATCAGCTACTCAGCTACCGTTACACATCGCCGCGTCCACATAACGATAGCAATTATAATTTTAGTATCATTTGCGCTAGCGACTGCTTTTATCGTCGTCTTTGATTATCCTTTATATTTTGTGTATATTTTCATAAGCGTTACCTGTGTTATATTGATCTTTATATTTTATTCTGGCGCGTTCCGAGAGCTTCGACGCCAATTGCATCAGGTTTCGGCAAACGGAAACCAATCAAATATGAACACGTTAAAGTACAAAAAAGGGCTATGGACTATGGTAATCGTTTATTGTGTTGGTACAGTCAGTCTATTGTGCGCAGGACTTTCATTCGCACATGCAGCGATTTATAACACAACTGAGCTCTCTGTGAAAATCTTTTTTATTGGAACTACTGCATTGCATGTCAGTTCAGGCATAAATCCCATTTTATTTATGACGCGACTTGGAGATATTCGTCAAAGCTGCCGCGAAATACTGGCCTTGGTTCTCGATAGACTATGCTAAGAGAAAGGTAACAGTAGATTCCTCTGGATGGGATGAAACGCAATTAGACACGCAAAGAGAGGCACGGAGAGATTCATGGAAAGTAGAACACGCAAAGAGATCCACGGAGAGATTCACGGGAACTAAAACACGCAAAGGGAGCCATGGAGAGATTCACGGGAACGAATTGCTGGCCTTGGTTTTCGATAGACTATGCTGAGAGAAAGGTAACAGTAGATTCCTCTGAATGGAATGTGGAGAGAGAAAGACTCTGCTGATAGGGAAAGTAATGCAATACAAGACTCTGCTGATAGGGAAAGTAACGCAATACTAGACTCTGCTGAGGGGGAAAGTAACGCAACACAAGACCCTGCTGAGAGGGAAAGTAACGCAACACAAGACTCTACTGAGAGGGAAAGTAATGCAATACAAGACTGCTGAGAGGGAAAGTAACGCAATACTAGACTCTGCTGAGAGGGAAAGTAACGCAACACAAGACTCTACTGAGAGGGAAAGTAATGCAATACAAGACTCTGCTGAGAGGGAAAGTAATGCAATACAAGACTGCTGAGAGGGAAAGTAACGCAATACTAGACTCTGCTGAGAGGGAAAGTAACGCAACACAAGACTCTACTGAGAGGGAAAGTAATGCAATACAAGACTCTGCTGATAGGGAAAGTAATGCAACACTAGACTCTGCTGAGAGGAAAAGTAACGCAATACTAGACTCTGCTGAGGGGGAAAGTAACGCAATACAAGACTCTGCTGAGAGGGAAAGTAACGCAACACAAGACCCTGCTGAGAGGGAAAGTAACGCAACACAAGACCCTGCTGAGAGGGAAAGTAACGCAATACAAGACTGCTGAGAGGGAAAGTAGCGCAATACTAGACTCTGCTGAGTGGGAAAGTATTGCAATACAAGACTGCTGAGAGGGAAAGTAACGCAATACTAGACTCTGCTGAGAGGGAAAGTAACGCAACACAAGACTCTACTGAGAGGGAAAGTAATGCAATACAAGACTCTACTGAGAGGGAAAGTAATGCAATACAAGACTGCTGAGAGGGAAAGTAATGCAATACAAGACTCTGCTGAGAGGGAAAGTAATGCAATACAAGACTGCTGAGAGGGAGAGTAACGCAACACAAGACTCTGCTGAGAGGGAAAGTAATGCAACACAAGACCCTGCTGAGAGGGAAAGTAACGCAATACAAGACCCTGCTGAGAGGGAGAGTAACGTAATACAAGACCCTGCTGATAGGGAAAGTAATGCAACACTAGACTCTGCTGAGAGGGAAAGTAACGCAATACTAGACTCTGCTGAGAGGGAAAGTAACGCAATACTAGACTCTGCTGAGGGGGAAAGTAACGCAACACAAGACCCTGCTGAGAGGGAAAGTAACGCAATACAAGACCCTGCTGATAGGGAAAGTAATGCAATACTAGACTGCTGAGAGGGAAAGTAACGCAACACAAGACTCTACTGAGAGGGAAAGTAATGCAATACAAGACTGCTGAGAGGGAAAGTAACGCAACACAAGACTCTACTGAGAGGGAAAGTAATGCAATACAAGACTGCTGAGAGGGAAAGTAACGCAACACTAGACTCTGCTGAGAGGGAAAGTAACGCAATACTAGACTCTGCTGAGGGGGAAAGTAACGCAACACAAGACCCTGCTGAGAGGGAAAGTAATGCAACACAAGACCCTGCTGAGAGGGAAAGTAACGCAATACAAGACTCTACTGAGAGGGAAAGTAACGCAATACAAGACCCTGCTGAGAGGGAAAGTAACGCAATACTAGACGCAAATACTAGGACAAAGGAAATGCCAAAATGGGAAAATGGACTTTCTGACATTTCCTTTGTCTTGTGGACAGTCGAGCAAGAATTCGCCAGCAATTCTGGCGCATTTTGCACGGGGCAACACAAAACACAAAACTCTCCTAGCATGTATCTGCAACTTTAAAATTTGATGCGGTTTTTTTTCGTAAAGAGTCACTGAAGTCTAGTCTTTGTCCCTGAATTTATATAAAGGCCGCGAAAATTTCAAAACAAAGCTATGGTATACAAT
The DNA here is from genome assembly GCF_932526225.1 of Nematostella vectensis. Classification (NCBI taxonomy): domain Eukaryota; kingdom Metazoa; phylum Cnidaria; class Anthozoa; order Actiniaria; family Edwardsiidae; genus Nematostella; species Nematostella vectensis. The sequence continues at coordinate 9,337,073 of NC_064044.1, forward strand.
TGAACAGTTACCGTATAATGAGCTTTTAACGGAAAATAATTCCAGTACAAAGGAACCCCACAACCATTATCCGGACTCGTGGTCTACAAATTGGTTCTGCGCATGTGCAAGGTTTTTCCGTGGTGTCCTTGTAAATCTAACGTTACCATAGAAATTAGTACAGATTAAAAGGAGTGTCTTAGTTATGGTCTTACCTGGTATTAGATCTCCATCTATGACTGGCGCAAACGGCGACTTTATGGGAATGTTGCTGATATTTCCCTGGGCTTGTAAGATGTCGTGGAGAGGTTTTGCTACAAGGCATCGTTTCAAATCCGGACTGCTTTCACATCTAACCGCCTTGATAATCTGTCTGAAACATTGGGCAAACAAAACAAAAAAAGGAAAAATCTTAAAGCCAAGTTTTCACTAGCGGAACTTGAAGCCGGGTTTTCACTAATCACTAGCGAAGCTTGAAGCCACCTTTTCTAGCATAGCTTAAAGTCGGGTTTTCACTATTAGCTTGAAGCCGGGTTTTCACTAGCGTAGTTTGAAACAAGGGAGGGAAACAGAGACGGCGACTGAAACTTAGACGTAAGAACTTACGTTTGTGAAAATCTGCGCAAAGGTGACGCAAACGAAGAAGAAAGAAAATCCTTCTCCCATCCTTCCTTCTCTACTTGCATGCCCTTGATACAGATTTTCACACGAGAAGAAAGCTTTTTATGTTCCGCTGCCTTCCTTGCTTCTCTTTTTCGCAAGTACAAATAGACTAAGGATGCCAACCTTTACGACCTTCGAGGACGGAAAGACCGCAAATGCATGATAACGCACCCATTTGATTTTCTTTGGCATGTACTTGCATTTCTCGTGTGTGTTTTATTTGCGCAACTTGCGTAATATGAACCAATCAGATGTTTTAAGATCCTCTTTCATATTATTCGCACTTAAGTTAACAAATAGGAGGACTTTTAACTCATTGGCAATTGTAAATACTTAGCGAGGCCATATCATAACTTTAACTAATATCGCACGATAGCAAAAAAGGCGTTTTTGTTATGTATAAACTAGAAATTTTAATGCAGTAAAACTGATGTGTCCGGTGTCGTATTGCTTTACTAAGCTTGCCTCTCAAGCCTAAATAAAAGAATGCTTTTCCTTTCTAAGAACAAAAATTTATAAATTCGAAAAAGCAGTGTGCCCACCCTTTCTGGCCCCTCTGCTCCTGCTCTCGGCTCAGATAACCTTTTACCCCGATTCTTACTATTGGGTAGGCCTTTTATGCGCATGCACTGATGTTATTCACCGCTGTTTTACTGTGAAGACTCCCAACTAATAAGTACCTTGCTTGCATTTCGGCCTCATCAGCGCCAGCGATGGCCGCTAAAGACAGCGGTGATCCGCTAAGCAGGATAGCGCGGTCAAAAAGACCAAGGGCCTGGGGAGAAGTGAGAAGCAGCCCCGCACTCATGGCTCCTGCTGATTGGCCAAGTAAAGTCACGTGACGAGGATCGCCGCCAAACCTAAACGAAAAAGTATAGTAGTGTCGTGGCCTGCGCATAATAACATGAAAATCACTGTTGGGATGTATTTTTTTCTTGATGATATTGAGTTTATTACATGTTTTTTTTTGTACGTGTGTGTCCAGTTTCCCTGGCCGCTTTATCTTGCAATATCTAATTTTTGGCTTATTCCCGTACCCGTTACTCTGGTCACTAAAATACCCGGTAACCCGGTTTTCCGGCCAGGGTACCCGGCTATATATATCCCTTCAGGACACCACAAGAACGATTTTATAGACAATAAGCGACGATCGAACACTGTAATCCGACGTTAGAAACTAAACTTGCGTGTCGCCGATGATTTGTCAATCTGACCTAAAGCCAGATGTCTTCCTTCTCGCAAAGCTGAAACGTAGCGTGTGGGCGAGCAATTCCTTTTTAATGAGCACGTCATTAACATAGAAAACAGCATTTTAAACATACCAGCTTGTTATCTATGGATCTGCTCATTTATTTATTTTCAAAAGACTAAACGAGACAAAATCCACGTCTCTTTACATCTATCACGGCTACTTTGCCTCCGAAAACAATTTCGCAGTATGGTTATATTTACATTGTTAAATTCATTCGGCTCTTTTTTGAAGCTAGGCATGGCCGAGAGCATAGCTGATTGACTTCTAAATTTGATATTAATTAAATGCTAAGATGTGTAAAGTATTGCTTTTAGGTTATCAAAAACTTGGAGAGCAGAATGCACAGGATAGTCGTATTCGTTCAAATATTTTTAAATTGATCAGAAAATTCCTAAGAAAAAAAAAGAAAAAAAAAAGACGGTCAAATACAGTTTTGTTCCCCCCAATCAATCATTTCGGCTAAACCTTTTTTTTCATAATTTTCTGAGCTGTTATGAGTTTGGAAGCGTTATTGAAAGGAAAAAAAAACGTCATCTAACCTTTTAACACGTGGTACGCCGCCAAATGGGTTTTCTTTAATTGTAATCTATTCGTAGACGTTCATCTTATCATAAAATAGAGTTTCGCCATTAAAAAAATGCTCAGATTCTATTATAGTGCACTAATGTTAGAGCCTTATCCGGGCGCAATATGAATACTTGGTCCCCTACCGAGTCTGGGAAACGAAGCAGAAATGACAGCGCCGTTTATGATGTACGTACTCCGCAAATTATTTCAAATAGACAAGTAAATACCTAAATACCTAAACCATGTCTTTCATCAAAAATAACATTCAATAAAAAGAAGGCTGAGTACAGCTTAGCGCCTGTAAATGACATTTTTATATTTATTCATTTTTGCAGATTTTAATTCCCTACCTTTCAATGTTGGCGCGAATCCATTTTAGAGCCATTATTTGATCAGCAACGCCGTAGTTCCCCCTAAACACATCTCCGTATTTCAAATACCCAAGTACGCCCAAACGGTTATTTAAAGTTACAACAATAACTTCTTCATTGCTCGCCAAAAATCTCCCATCCATTTCTACGGCGTTTCCATAACTGTAAAATAACCCTGCTATCCACACTACTACAGCCAATGGGTCTTTCCATGTCTTTCCCTCTTTGACAGGGACAAATATATTTAAATTAAGACAATTCTCTGTAGTTTCATAGGGTGTTTTTGCTCCTTTAGAAGGTATGACAAGTTGGGGGCAAGGTTTTGTAAATTGGGTCGCTTCTAAAGTTTCTTCCCATTTATATTTCTGTGGATATGCGAACCGTTCCGCTTTTGCATATGGTATTCCAAGGAATTCATGAACAGTTTTGTTACTTGACAAATGAACGCTTCTCCCTCGGACAGGGCCAGAGTTTGTTTTGTAAATTGGAGTAAATAGAAATTCTGACCTCACAAGAGCAATCAACGAAAAAAGAGAAAATGTTTTCAAGAGCAAACTCGGGTAAGACCCAACCATCATCCTTTGATTGTCTTCCTGCTTTGATCTTTGCTGGAAAATCTGCGAACAAAGAAAAAATTCAGATTATCATTAGGGAGATTTACTGAAAATGCAAAAAGCTAAAAAGCTGCTTGCCTGCGTGTATTATCTCCCTTCGCTACTTGCCGTGGTGTCTGTATTTATATCGTCATCTTATCGACGTTACAAATCACTGGGAAAGCGAAGCATTGAGCCAAAACATGTCGCGCGACTCGTTCATCTGTGTCTCTGACAGGAGAATTTAACAAGGAGAAAACAATGTCATTAGGTTTTCCATTTCCGATAAGAATGCCTTCGAGACACAATTATGTTTAATCACCAGTTGAAGCCGCTAGCGAGCAGACCTGAATAAGAAACGATATAATGCTAGATTAGAAATAAAATAGTGACAATGAGATTCACATCCCACTTTGTAATCTGAATGGGGACTTCCGTAAACATGACGAAGGTGTTTGTGAATAGCTGAGTTTGAATTAATGTATGTTTAGCATACTCTGACAAAATTAATTTGCTCCTTTGCAAGTATCAGAAGTAGTACTTTTTTATGATTTTGGCATTGAGAAAAGAAACAGAGAAATTGGAAAGAATGACGAGAAGAGTTCCTATTGGAGCGCATTGATATCCAAATATAATGGAAAAATAAAACAATAGCTGAAGAGGACTTGGGGAAATACATATGTACATTTATTCGATTGCGTAACTAGAATGTTCATGTTATCGCACGATCTCCAACGGGTGACTTTATATATTGTAGAAAGCTTTCTCTACCTAACCATTTTCCTATACGCATATAACTATCCCAAGTTAGGTTTCTTTCTCTCGATCGTTCTAGTTTTGTTTTAGACTTGAGTTCAATACTTATTATATAACTCTAATGGAAGCATTTGATACAACTATTGACATAATCCCCAATAGTGTGTCAACAATGATTGGCGATTGTTTGCAAATCTCTTACTCTTAAATAAAAGCTTGCATAAAAACCTTTTAATCCATCCATACAATGAAGAAATCTAATTACAAAAAGTCGCAAATTCAATCGCAATTCCCTGTAATACGAGTCGCCTGTCTTTGGCTCCTTCTAGTCTACTTGAGGCTAAAATGCCCTAAAATGTCATTTAGCGTTTTACAGCTGTTTGCAGCTGTTACCGTGCAAACAGATACGAGTTGGGGTTATTAAGCAGTCTATTTTGCTATGTATATATACATACCTATTTCAAATAAACGTTGCACAGGAAAATGTGTTACCTTGCATTTAAAAATACAATTTTTTTTTATTGGAGAGTCCGTGTGATCTACTGTGAAACTGCGACAAATAAAGAGGGATGTTACGCCGCAGAATATATTATTACATTTTGCGTTGAAAAGTTATTACATTTTGCGTTAAGATTACATTTTGCGTTAGTTATTACATTTTGCAGCGTAAAAATCAGTCAAACATTTATATGGTGTCCATGTGAAGAGCCACACTAATTTTACAATATCACGACGATAATCCCGTGCAGATCTTACTGAATAAAAGCGAGCGCAACTGATTAAAGATTCATTATTTTATTACTTGTGTGTTGGTTCTCAAAAAAAAAAGAAACTTTCTTAATAGAAAAACATATATTTGGGCTGCAAATGAACAGCTTATATCTCTCGCAGCCGTACTGGACTCGTCACGCTAGGCGGCGGAGCCACAGTTTTGGTGCTCAATTACTGGGGCTCCAGCGCCTCCCTAGCGTGGCGAGTACAGAACGGCTGCAAGAGACCTATGAACAGCCATGATTACGGAGGTAATTTTTTTGAAGCAGAGAGTCGCGATCGCTCTGCCTCGCCTCGGTATCGAAACTTTCTGGTTTACGGGCCATTTTCGTTACACCTTTAATGTCATGGCATTGATTTAGACCTTCCCGTTATCTTTCGCACAAAGCAAGTCATACAATACACGTACATGACGATTGCATCACTGATATAGGTCAGTCTTGGAGGCTTCCAAGAGACCGGAGACGCCCGGATAGACCTCTATGTTTTTCCTGTTACGTAAGAGCGAGTTGTGTGAGGCCTAACCGAACAAAACAGGGCTAGGAACCTGGTTATTTCCTCCCCATTAATGCGCGGGTGCCTCAGGTTCTTTTGTATTGTACAGTTCGCTATAGCGGTGCTGGGGCCGAAATCTCATCCAGCTTAGCCGTAAAGATTTATGCTGCCATACGGTGATTCAGCGCACGTCTGGAAGTATGGTCTATTTTTTTCATCTAATCCCCTAAGCGATCAAGTTCGATTTAAAGGCTTATACATTTTTTCTCTCTTTTCTTTCTTTTTTAATTATTTCTATCATCATATCAGATTGAGTTGTATTTTTAAAATTGGACTTGGCACCAAAAATCTTGATATCAATAATCAGAGCCTTGTTTGACGTTTTATAGCCTGTCCATCTCTCGCCGCAAAGTCTCAACCGGAGCAGCTGAATTGCAGAAAAGGGGTTATGCGCGTCAAGCACGGATCATACGAATCAGAGGGCTATCGGGAGCGGTTCTTGCGAACACTAGAGGACATTCGAACGTCTCCGATTGAGAGATGGAGCAATTATCTTTTGTCATAATTTTTTTACCAGCCTTGTACCAGGCGTTCTTACCGGGTTTCCTGTGCTCGAAGATGAACCGTGAGGCAAGAATGAAGGCTGGGGCGAGCTATTGTCTCCTGTGACGTCACATTTCTTAACATCCGTCCACTAAAACCCCATTGAGACGCCTGGGACTTTGGATTTTTATATATTAGAGGATTGGTGGGGAGAATGCCTTTGCAATGAGCCCGAATTTACTTTTGGGGGGGAGGGGGGTCGTTTGTCAAAGGTAGCTCGTTCTAGCTAGCAGTTATACTCAACGTTCCTATATTAGAACGGACATTAAAGTCGGGGGTGGGGGAGGGTGGGGTTGGGGGGTGCGGAAGAACCCCCAACCACGGCTACGCTCGTTTTGTAGTTTCTCTGTTTGCCATTAGTTGCAAATAGTAACGGTGCTTCGCCGACCTCTTCACCTATTTTTTTTTTTTTTTTTTTTTTTATAAATGGCTCCTAAACTAGCAGGAAACGCAAAATATACAATTCAAGCACGGTTAAATAAGGATGCGAGCATGCTAGACTTGGTCTTATTACTGCAAGCACATTCGACAAGCTAGCCTGCGTAGCCGCTACGCAGCTTTTAGATAGATAATCTAGGCTACCTCTGTTTGGATGGCCTGTGTTCTCAACAAAGCCCGCCAAAAAGTACCGTATGCATATTAAGATGACGTAAACGTATAAATAAACCATCTCATTGGTGCGTTCTCTATCTGTATCCTGGCTTCTGTATACATTTCCAAACGGTCTAAATTGTTGCCTACACAATACCGCAAATATCGAGGACAGCACAAAGGCGATCACGGATCGAAATTTACGTCCTCAAACGCAGATTTAACAGACAACATACGTTCGGCTACGAACTGGCGGCGTTTTTTTACGTCTTTAAGTAAGTGCTTGGTGTCTATAACTTCTCGTCTTCTCGAGACGTAGTTAGGGAAGCCCATACCTCCTAGAGCGTGATCTATTGTTTTGGCGCCGCAGATCAAGCCGCATCGAGACAAAACAACTGTCAAGTATTTCCAGCGAAGTTTAGCCACCTTAAACCCGAGAAAAAGGCAAAGAACTGCCGAAAAGAAGTGATTTTGGATTCATAACTGGCGTTTATTATTGAAAGCAGTAATATTTACACAAGCGAAAAATGAAGAGTCCTATGAAAATTGTATACTTTCTCTACCTCTTCTTTGTGGCTAGTTTGTGTATTATCGCATGCAATGGTATGAGTGTGATAGAACCTGGCGTTATAAATACTACATACGGACCAGTCGAAGGAAAAAACGTCCTGCTTCAGACAAACAAGGAGGTTGTCCAGTTTTTAGGGATTCCTTATGCAAATGCGAGTAGATTCGACCCGCCTGAGCCCCCAACATCATGGCACAACGATACACGTCAAACCAAAACATATGGCAAATCGTGCCCTCAAGCCATGAACTCCGCTCCGCACTACCTTGACAGTGATTCTATCAGCGAGTATTGCCTCAACTTGAACGTATTTGTGCCTAACACAACCGAGTTTAGAAATGAGAGCGCTTCGTACCCTGTTATGGTTTGGGTACACGGAGGTGCTTTTATTATGGGAACAAGTGCAAGGCAATCAGACGCGTCACTTCTAGCCACCGAAGGCGAAATTGTTGTCGTTTCCATTAACTTTAGACTTGGAGCCCTAGGCTTTTTGAGCACCGGAGAAGATGGTCTTAATGGAAATCTTGGAATGCTTGATGTTATCGAAGCTTTGAGATGGGTTCAGAATAATATCGAGAGGTTAGTGCATTACTAATCGTTTTTCTTTCTAAAGTTAAATTCACTCTTCTTTCGCAGGTCAATCAAGCGTAATATTGGTTATTGAGGTTTTTTTTTTCAAAAACACGGTTAAGCATGATTAAACCTTTTATAAAAACACAAAGGCATTTTAAGACTGTTTAGCTTTATGTGTGAATAATCACTTTGAACTAGTTAATAAAATAATCAAGAGATTTGGGAATTTCATAGCGTTCGCGAGTGTGGAGTCAATTAAAGGTGTCGACAGGTTTCGAACTACTAAAACTTTATTCGAGAGGACTTGTTCTAGACATGTAAAATGTCGTTTTCAAGCCATATCCTGCCGGAAAAATTTGCTCTAAATACCATAGCTCGGGATTAAAGGATGTCATTAAAAACCGCAAAGTGGTAGAAATGCGAAAAAGCAATTGCGCCAATCTTGTTGTGATCTGTTCTAGATTTTTGCCTTCTAAAGAAATGTTGATATTTCTAGAAAAAAAATATTATCAAACCTTTTATCATTTATCGTTTATGCCGCTTTAGCGCAAAAACAACACATTAGCCCGAGATTCGTTTTCATTCCAAACGCGATCCTGGGATTAAAAGGTTTTTATTTCAGATAGTGGAACGCACAGGGAGAGATTACATTTTAGAAACCGATAGATACGGTTTAACGACAGATGTTAATCTTTGTGAAGTGGAAGCCAAATTTCTGACTCTGAAGAACGCCCATACATTTTATTTGCCAAAAAAGTCTGATATTTTTTAGACAATGTCGGAAAGTGTCATGACTAATTAAGAAAAGATAGACTAGTTTGAATATATTATGATGCTTATAAATGTATATAAGGAGAAAACTTGTCGACCGCTTTTTGGCTAATTATTTAGTTAGAAAGGTTGCCACGCTTGGATGTTTTCGGAAAAGCTTGAATGTATGTGAGTTAGTTTCCTTTTTGTGCAAAATTCCGAATCAAAATAATTCTTAACATCGTTTTCATCGATACGATGGTTACTTGCTTGGTATAAGCATTGCATAATCGCGAAAAAATGCCTTTTTAACCCGTAGTAGTGCAAAAATGCAAATGTATTATGTTTGTATTTGCATCGTTTACAGGTTTTTGCGTCGGGAACTCTAAATAATACATAAATCATATTTATGACTAAACGATACGATATGACTGACAAGTTTAATTAACTATTTCGCTCGCAGGTTTAATTAACAAGATATTATTGGTTAAAAACCTTAGATAAATATTGATTTTCCTGAAAATATTTAAAAGTTTACACTAATGCTTGAAAATATCTTGGTTTAGACTACTAGACGCTAGTAAGAATTGCTATGGTAACATATGACGTATAGAGCTCCCTTCATGTCGACGATCTCTAGTTCCCTGAAGTGGCATTAGACAAAACATCGAAATTAAAATAAAAAAGAACTGGGCCTTGATATATATGATATATTTATTTTGCATCGTTACTTTCAGTTTCGGTGGAAATCCATACAACGTTACGATTGCCGGCTGGTCAGCGGGTGCACGCCTTGTTTCCATGGTGACGCTGTCAAATCAGGCCGCTGACCTCTATCATCAAGTCATATTAATGAGTGGTGTTGCTGATGGCCTGTTTTCGTATTTGACACAAGACGAGGCGAGAAACAGAGCGGAGTAAGTCTTTCTCAATACGTTTTTATAGTGATTGTAGAAATATTCCTTCCCTATTGCAGTCCCGCATATGAAGAAAACGTTGTCGTTTTAAGGGACTGGTACCAAGGAATCTTAGTTTTTTTTTCAGATACTTCCAAGGATGGTCACAGTCACTATTTTTCTCTTCTGATTACAATTCAAAAAGTTTACGAAGCACCTGCGGTACGGCAACCTTAAAAATGACAAGAATCATGCAGTTTTTCCAAATAAGGAATATGTTAGTTTCCTTATATGGAAGTGACCGCGTTTGTCAAAAACGACAATTTTTGCCTAAATTTTCTAAATATGGTAGCAGGCCTTGAACTATTGGGGGGGGGGGGGGGGTGAGTGCATAATACAGAAACATAAAGAAAAGATCTTGGGCACAGCCACGCCCCTACTTGTCCCTTCCTTATAATGTTTGAAAATATTGCTGGTACGTGCCCTCAGTGCCCCACCCCCTAAAAGAGCCCTGAATTAGTATAACTAGAAGACTACAGAAAAGGCGCAGAAAAGATAGATGGTCTGCGAAGGTCTACTCTGTTTTACAGAGGCGTTCAATATACTTTTTGAACCTTTGTAAGTAGATTCGTAGCGTTGGTCCCCTAATTGCTCGAATAAGCGCCGGGCGCTATTTAATTATTTATTGTCCAGGGCGAGGTGCTTAATCGGGGGATACTCTTATACACACTTCTGACGCTTTAAAGCTGGATAATTTTGTTGCTCGTATTACCGTACCGGAAATATTTGTCTTAAATGCAAATCGTGTCTTCAGGTACTATGGCGCGTTGTTGCGTTGCCCCTTCCCCAGCCCCGACTTCGTCAACTGTCTCAAACGAAAGTCTATCGCGGAGATAGTTTCTGCGCAGGCACAAACAATTCCCAGTACATTCCTGCCCCAGTGGGCCCCGGTGATTGATGGGAGATTGATCAGAGGTCAGTACAATTACCGTGTTCACTCGAACCCATTCTCTTTCTTCCTCTAATTAGCACCAGATCTCTGGTGTATTTTTTCACTCACATGGAGAATATAATACTTCTGGTATAGGGGCAATAGGTAAGCTTACCATGATGCATCTATCCTGCTTTATTTATTTATTTATTTATTTATTTATTTATTTATTTATTTATTTATTTATTTATTTATTTATTTATTTATTTATTTATTTATTTATTTATTTATTTATTTATTTATTTATTTATTTATTTATTTATTTATTTATTTATTTATTTATTTATTTATTTATTTATTTATTTATTTATTTATTTATTTATTTATTTATTTATTTATTTATTTATTTACTTATAAGGCTTCTACCACTATTACACATATTGAAATAGCGGTAAGGTTGACACAACAGAGCACGGCTCCAACTCAAGAGTAACCCTTAACTCCAGAGAGCCGGCTAGCAGGCATATGATGCATCATTTTGACAGGGCCTGGTTGGGGTTAACCGACTAGCGACAAACGGCTTAAAAAGTAGACTACCGACAAAACATGAAAAAAACTAGTGACCAGCGACAAAAAAATATTCGCCGACATTTTACTATTTCCGGTATTTTTTTACTCTTATCTACTTAAATTCGGCAATGTCAGAATCTGCACATGTATTTCCTGTTGCACAACTTTTCAGTCAATTTTTAATCCATAATTAATTTATTATCCATCAACCTTAAATAACGTTTAATTTTAATCATGAAATCTGGTAAAAGAGCGAATATTAGCTTAGATTCAACGACTACCGATAAAGACCGATAATTCTTTTCGACTACCGACAAATTATGGAAATTCCAACTGCTTACCGACATGCAGACCCCCCCATCCAGACCGTGTTTTGAAGAACGGCACTCTATGCTATTGAAAGTCATAGCATTAGTCAACTTCTCAACTAGCTAAATGTCTTCTTGTATGTTTGCAGCCTTATCAGCATAAAGTCCCGAAAAGTCCCAAAACATCTATAAATAATAATTTGTGCCTCTTACCTTTTCAAAAGAACCATACAACCTGACTCTTGATTGGCATTTCTTCGAGTAACGGTGTTCTTGTGATTCTTGCCGATTTCTATTCTACGACTCGAGTTGTAGAGGTGTCGCGGGCAAGTCGCATACGACTAAATCGTTCTGTCTAAATCAGCCTTAAAGCGGCAGCGTCATGGTACTGTACATGTCTGGAGTCAGTTCAGTTACAGTTTGTGGTCATTTCCTTTGAATTTAAGTCTTCCACATGTACAGAAGGCTCATAAGTCAATATTAGAATTTTTCATTGTGTCCGAGAGCTATTGCAAAGTTAATTGCCATATGACACTGCCCCTTTAAACCTTTTCTTGCTCATTATTAGATGTTCCTGCCAAGCTGGTGGAGGACGGTCGCTTCAACAAGACCAATATTCTGATGGGTGTGGCTAGCAGTGACGGAACTGCTTTCCTCAGTGATGTCCCCGGTGAGTATAACAGGCAATTGTCCTCCGTTAGGCGTGACGATAGGGAGGTTTCAAGGACGACGGTAGAAAACAATAGGGAATTTAAAATCGTGAAAATGCGCTCTGTCTTGTATACTTCATCCGTTGTTTATCAACAGACCTCGACGTGAGGACAGCACGTTTTACGCGGTGAATCGAGAATGCGAAGGCTTATAAACACAACTACCTTTTTGTGTTCTCTTTGGAAGTATGATTCTACTCTAGTAATATTATACTATAAGAAAATCGAGGGCAAGATCCTAAAGCACTTTTTCTGTCGCGTCCTAGCCGTCGCCTTCCTCCTTAATAATCCACAAATTTGGATAGAATAATAAATAACACAATTGCTTCCACAAATCAGCCAATGGAAATGGATGCTTTCTCGCACTTGGTATTTTGCTAAGAAGATAAAATGATGGCTGGCAGACGACCCATTAATAATCAGTAAACCAGCAATGTAACCACTCCAATAAAAATACTTTTGATCTCACTATTAGGAATGAATACCGGCATAGACATTAGTAAAGCGATGAACCGAACCGTCTTCGTTGAGACCGTACACCAGAAGATCTGGCTTCGCCGCCAAGACAGCAAGCTCCCGAACATGGTGGTATTCCAGTACACTGATTGGACAAACCTTAATAACAACGACACCAGGAAGCAGTACCTGGACATGTTAACGGACGCAGTGTACAGAGCGCCGGCCATTCAGACGGCTAACGGTTTTGTTGGCCAAGGAATGCGTGTGTACTTCTACCAGGTATAGTTGTCGAGATTTCCAGAACCACAAACCATTAAAATTGCGTTCTCTGATTTTCCATAGCTTAAGTGGACCAGATATCCGGCCACGGAGCATAAAAAGCGGGTCTCCTAGTATGTGCGGTGGGGTGTTTTTTCATAGTAGACCCAAATTTGTGATCCCAATATTATTTTCAAGCAGCAGCAGCAGCTCTGGGAAGATGTTTTGAAAATTTAAACATCTAAAATAGAGGCCCTCTGTACTTTGGGAGGGCGGGGTTGGCAAAAATATGTACTGTAACTGTAGTCAACTTGATGTCTTAGTGCAAGTCCCCTATTACCACAAATGGCAAAATGTGTATGCCTTTTTCTCTCACTTTTTGTTGTACTTTGTTGTACTTTTTTTTCCGATGTTGACCTATGATCAGACGCGCGCCGCCAAACAACCGCCAAACAACCTAAGTAACAGGATCAGCTCCAACACCCTTAACATTTATTCCTTTTTTGCACTAGACGGAAGTTAGGCAAGACAAGGACGTCTCTGGCAAGACTTACCCTTCATGGTGGGGGGTCCCCCACGGGGAGGAATTGCGCTATCTGTTCCCTAACCCCAACGTCACGTCAATCATCTCAGGACAGACGAAAAGTTTTATGGACTTTTGGATAAACTTCGTTAAAACTGGGTAAGATGTTCAGGCCGATAAAGGATGCGAAAGACTGTAATCGTAATTAGGGTGATTTAGATACACGACGCCGGCAAGAGGACACCGCCTCGCGCACGTTCGATTGCGCGCGCACGCTAATTTTTGCCGGCGTCCCGTCCTAAAGAGGACGTGAAAAAGCATGAAATGCCGTCCTGAACAGCACATGACGCCGGCAAGAAAAGCGTGCGCGCGCAATCGAACGTGCGCGTCTTCTTGCCGGCGTCGTGGATCTAAATCACCCTATTGCTAGAACGGTGCGCGGCGCTTATGAAAAAAAAATCCATTCATTTATTCTTTACATACTCGATATGAGCAGCAGTCTTGGACTTCGGGAAAGTGCCAGAGCTCTTATTATCTAAACGAGTAGATTCAAATATCCCAACCATCAACACACGAGGAGATATCATGGATTTCGTTTTCTTTTTCTTCCATTTTCTAATCCCTTTTTGTTTCAAATACTTTTAGATTAAGGACTTTGTCTCTTTAATCCTAACTCATTATATCAACCATTGCTTTCTTCGTTCAAGGACACATTTACCCTCGTTATTCCGACAAAGGAATCTCCATCACACTTGTGTTGATATTTTTCTCGTAGATAGACCCTAACCAAACAGGACAGCAAGTTTGCCCTCTGTAGATTCACTTTCTAGAGATCGAATATTAACCCTCGTGATTCCGACCAAAAGTAGGATGTAATCACATCAGTTTTAACATTTTGTTCGTACAGGGACCCTAATCAAAAAGGACAGCAAGTCTGGCCTATTTATACGCATCGATCAGGGAACTATCTGGCTCTGCAGGACTTCCCTAGTCCAAATACTCGGCTACGGTCAGAGGAGATGCATTTCTGGAATGAGTTTCTACCGGCGAACGGAGTGAAAGAAAAGGAAAAGCCCAGGCCTCCAGAGCCAGAGAAATCTATGGGTAATTCACGAGGCCAGGATCGCCCCTGGATTTGTCTTCCGATTGCTTAGGGAGGGGAGGGAGGCCCTAGAAAAGTCACATATGTTTGTCGAGAGAATGAATTTTAACTCTGAGATAAATCAAAATAGTGGTAATCAAAAGAAAGCTCAAGCTCTCTAGGCGCAGTCACAGAAATTTTATTTATTCATTCATTCATTTATTTAGAGGCTTCCTCCACAATTATATATAAAGATATACAACAAAATACATAAAAAATATACAAGAATAAGTGCAGAGAGGGGAAGGCGAACGGACACGAGGTCCCGGCGAGGCCTGCCCCTACACTTCGGATACTTGAACACTTATCGATAAAATATAAAAACACAGAGACTAATCTAACAGCAATTCAGCCTGAAGGAGCGACATTTAGGGCAGATTGTTTTCCATGATCTTACAACAGAGAATGCTTATCTAATTAACTCACGAAGATGTGCAATTTGTGGAAAATTGATACAAACCCTGGAATTTTTAGTGTATAGAATCTAGATCCTTGTTTGTGTTTGCGTGCTAGTGTCTATTTTTGGTATTTATTTGAGCATGAATTTATGGGCACTGTCGGACCCCTCCCCTTTCCACACATTCACCTCCCCTTCCCCCCACCCCTCTCCCGCTCCACCCACTCCGACCACCATTGGCACAACGCCAGATTTGGTGAGATGGGGCTGGGGGAGGAAGGGGGGGGGGTGGAGGGGGTGCGTGGCACCTGCAAGCCCCCACTACATCCCAGTTTTATTTCTGCTTGTCATGATGCACCTACTAATTTAACTTTGCATCCCCAGACCCCGTCTTAATCGCGCTGATTGTGATCTCCGTTCTTTTCGGCATTCTTCTCATCGTCCTCATTGTCCTTGTCATCATGATAATGCGAGGGGGACTGAGGGCTAGCGATAAATACTCCCGAGCTCCTCCCCCAGCGCCATACTCCCCAAATAAATCTACCAAGCCGCTATACAGTGACGAGCGAGTCAGCCCTCCCAAGTACGAAGACCGGAGCTATGCTGCATACAATGACAACGCAAGGGAAAAGAGCTCCCCTCGTTACCCTGACAACAGGACCTCCCCCGATTACCCTGGCAACGGTTATCACGATAACGAGAAAATACAGTTCAAGTACCCTGAAGTTGAAAAGAGTACCCCGTTGTATGCCAAGTCGCCGGATTACCCATCGTACGATGAGCGTGATGCGTCTTATTATAGGGGGAGTAGTGCCGCTGATTATCCTGATAAGTACATGGACTCGGACATGCTTTGAAAAAGCTTCAGAAAAATGATAGTCGGGCAAGGATTATGTAAGGATCAGAGCATAGATAAGTCTGCAGGTGAGAAATTGTAGTGTAGCGAGAACGAGTGTGTGGTTTTAAGGATGACTTGATCATCCCACTATTTTTTGGCGGAATCAGATCCAGAACGTGGGCAAGATCGCAATCAGAAATTGATGGATCAAAACGACGATCTATTGAGATCAGCATCACGGTGGATTCATGGTGGATCAAGATCACAAATTAGAGATTCACGGATCAACATCACAATTGCGAATCCAAGTCAAGGGGCCAGCTTGAAAACGAAGATAAAGACAATTCTTGGAAGCAATGCTGAAGCTATTTGTACGGATGTCGCAGTCTCGTCCCAGATATACTTATCGAGATCCCTGTGGTCGGAGATGAACCATGAGGCAGCGTGGAGCTTGAGACGAGCTCACCAGCAGAGATGGGTTCCTGTGATGTCTCACTAAGCACAGGAAGTCCGAACTAAAATCTTGGCAAGAACGCCTGGGACTTGGCTGCGGGTGTCGTGGTTCACGGACATTGACGAGGCTTCTCCCGATTAGGGGTCACATATATTTTAAGCAAGCACATGGCTTTTACAATTCGACGCGCGCTACCGTGGCCACCTAGTCAATGTTCAGAATGTTGGCCAATTACCATGCGAGAGGGGCAATTTTGATTGACAAAAAAATCATTACTATAAGGATTTCTTCGTGTCCTTATCAACCATATAGCACGTTTCTCTGGCCAATGTTGCTCAATTTTTTCAAACTGTCCAGGTGGCCATGGTAGCGCGCGTCAAATTGTCAAGTTCAATTGGAAATAAGTTACTCTACTATGACAGTTTTGATTTGACATAATTGATTTAAATCGCTTTTTATTAAATTAATTTTAGTGTCAGGATCTGACGATTTGGCATAGAGATAAGATCTACTGAATTTTTAAATCTAATAAAAAATACTATAACATTTTCGTTATAGACTCCGACGGTCTAGTCTTAGAATGTAGCGAGAATAATTGTTTACCATACTAATGACATAATTTTGTCCAGATTTTGAAACCGTATATAACTTTTTTGAACACTACCATTTCGACATATATAGCTATTTCTTCATTATTGTGTAATCGAAAAGTATAATTAAGCCTTTAGGATGGAGTTGAAGTGTTTGGAGCGGATTGAGATAAGGTCGGACCATTAGATACTTTAGAGGGAGAACTTGTCCAAAATAAAACACATACACAATGCAGGCTCCAAACGCAAGAAAAAAATTGAGCAACTGAAATACCCACTAATGAATAGCGCATCAGTACCCGCATTGCTTTATGGGTATCCATTTTATGAGCAAAGCCATATAAAAGGTAGCCGGGGGGTCAGGCAAAACAACCTGGATTACCGGTGTCGAAATCAGGGGTCGTTACTCGATACCAAGCTCACTTTACATCGTCCTTTTTGTGCGCCTGATTTTTTTACTGATTACTGAGGAAAATACCCACGCTCCTATTAGAGAAAATCAAATGAGGCGACTTGGTGCAAGTCTAGATCGACGTCCGTACACTGAGTTTCTTTGCTCGCGAGGCAGTGAGCGAAGTGCTCCCGTGAAATATTCTTTACCGTTTGCTCCGGGCTTGAGGGATTGGGCAACATCCTCTCCCCAGGGACTCGCGATCTTTGAAGCCGTCCGCCGCTGGCTCAAAGTGTCACGGGCTCTGGGAACACGGGCTTTTGGGAGACAATCAAGATGCAAACAGTTATAATAAAAAATTAGAACGGAAATGGCACAAAACATCTATCTTATTATTGTGTGTCCTAGTCATAAGACAGTAAGCATCTCCCCCGCTTTAGGCGAAAAGACTAAAGCTGTACTGTCCTTATCCACGAAAATATTAAATTGGGTTTTAGAAGGTGATTTAAAGATGCAGTTACAATCTTTGTTTTCTGCCTTGGCCATTCATCAAACTAAATCGTGTTTTGCACTGAGTGAACAAACAGCGGTCATTATAACTACTACCTCTAGCGGTGAAGATGACAAGACGAACCTTTTATTCAAAGTATCTATAATTACTTTAAACCCGACCGTAGATGATTCGATGAATTATGCCAGCTAGATGTTTACAATTGTACTGTCAATCATACAGATTGGCCGACCCGGCAGGGAGACTAAAGATAAAGATACAAAGCATTGAGCAATGTAGCGCTTGCATTTGTTAAATGAAGTTCGTATTTACAGATACACAAAAGCAGATGGTTATGTGAAGATGGCAAAATCTCGCTTCAGATTTTTGGTTTTGCTTGCCAATATGCAATTTCTACTTGGGGACTTCATAACTAAACGCTTTTACTCTATACAAGAAAACAAGAAGCAAGAAATCCAATCGGATTATCTTCTGGAGGAAACCTTCGTCACAGGTCTCTTTACTTGTGCACATTTGTGTACACGAAATACAGAATGCCGCTCTATCAATTTTGAAAAAGAAAGTTTGGGAGAAAAGAAAGATGGGAAGTTATGTCAGTTACTCAAGGACGGGATTCTTACGAAACTCATCCAAGACATAAACTTCGACTATTTCAGCGTTGAGGTAAATTTTGAATTAGTATATACCGTAAGTGAATAGTACTTCGTACTATTTAACAAATTTCTTTGAGGTCAATGTACAAACGTTTTGCGCTGTAAACTTCTATATTTTAAGGTAAAAAAATAAATAAAATTCTTATCTGCGCTGTAGATTTGGAAGTCTGTGATCATTTTTTTGGCAGTTTTGGAAGTCTGGTAATATTTTTTGGCAGGTGTGAACATTGTTTTTATTGTCTGAGAAATTGCCAAAGCTCTAAAACAACTCAGGCAGGGCAGTGCCAAAAAATGTATTTGAGACCGCAATGTTGTTGGTTTAAGGTGTCTCTGTACTGAATTAACCAGTATATAATTAAAAGTACATTTGTGAGATTTTATATGTGCTTGCCATGGTCCCAACCTCAGCAGTTGTGGCACTCTCACAAATTGTGAGATACAGATTGTAGGTTTTGGGACTTTCACTGTACATTAAATATATGATAAAGCTATGTCTTTAATGTTAAATGAAAACTTTCCTTTTTAATCGTTGGTGTTTACCTTTGCGTGAGTGCGAAAAATAGGCTTTATCTATTACAATACAGGAGGAAAGCAAAACACATATCGACATGTGCAAAAGATAAGAAGACAAGGTAGCATCTCAGCTGGATGGCATAAAATGAAATAAAATAAATAATTTTCAAGTTGTAATCATCGAAACAGTAATGAAAGGAGAAAACATAATCACGTCACCAAAGCAAAATTTGCAATCCTAGCTTTTATCGCTTTGAGGATTAGAACAGGGCCACAGTTGAAAGCGAACGGGGAGTGTTAATGTCATTTTATTGGAGGCGGAGCATACAATCTTTTGGGTAATGTTGCAATCTTTTTATTTTTACGGAAAGTCGTTGCGAAACACAGTCTTACATAAGTCCACATGCTTAGATGTTTCAGGGTTAAGCTCTTTCAGACTCCGTTACCTTGATGAACAATCAGTAAGTGAAGTGAGTATCTCAAGAACCGGGCAGACCAAATGTGTGGATATAAACAAACATTTCTTATTCCTTCAAATTTCTCTCTCGTCATCACTCTCTCGTGACTCTTCTGTTAGAAAAAAATGTTTGTAGCTCTGACGAGCATGGTAACAACATCGGTACATAAAATAAACATATGAAACTAAAAAAAAATCACCTTTAGTAAACGAGCCTCTATTTTTTTTTCACGCGAAAGTTGTTTACTCAGACTTCACATAAACGCGACAATAAGTTTGATCCTAGATTATTTCATTTACCGCTGCGACTCACATACAATGTTTTCTTTTATTTTCATTCATTTTTCTGCTACAGGCTTAGACTCCAAGCAGTCGCCTCTTTGTCACGCATTATTATTTTCAACTACAGGGGGCTATCTAGCAGGCCAAAATCAAAACTTTCTGTGCATTGACAGCTGTGTTGACGCTTGGGATAACAATGACAATCCTTTCGATTAAAGAAATGTGTCTGCAACTTTTATGAGCACACTGTTTTTTGGTTATAGCGAAAAATATTCAAGATCCATCGAATTCTTACCAAATACTCAGATCTCAGCCTAGTTTATGAAAGTTTTTTTAAACATCAACAACTTAAATCTGCAATTTAAGTAATCAGGTATTTTTCATTAATCAATCAGGTATTTTTCACTTTTTAATTTAAATTTTCGGTACTTGCTCAGTAACATGTTTAAAGCTCCTGTTTCTGATAATAAATATAGCCTCCTAGGATACTGTACATATTTGTATTAGATACCGGGGACGACATTTCAAAATCAGGGAAGGAAAGAGGCCCTTGTAGTACACAAGTGAGGTCGCTCATCTGAAAGGGCACGAATTCAAATATCGAGCTTGATTCTTGTATTTCAAATATGTCCCACTTTTGTTACTTATTTAGCGTTATTCACGGTCAACGCTGTGCAGAGAGTTTTGTTTGAGAGAAGGCGCCCGATTCCGTAAATTTTGGCCTCGCATGCTTATTCTCTCTTTAAATTATAATTATTTGTTTTGTATTACTTTGAGGGGATAAAATTGTCTATGAATAGATGATATAATTTGAAATGTTAAAATTTTGTGCGTGCTGATTCGCTTTATTAGAATACAAGGAAGGTCATTAACTTATTTATTTTGCTCGACAATCACTTGAACTCTGTAGATAAAACTCGGTAAAAGAATCTTAGACTTTTATCCTCGTTTCGTTATGCTCATCCTGTCTCCGCTTTTTCCCCTCTACAGTCTCCATGCAACGACATTGAGTGCCAAAACAATGGCACTTGCTTTGCGACGGACACGGATTATGGCTGCACCTGCCTACCAGAGTTCACAGGGAGTCGTTGTGAAACACGTAAGTTGTTATATACGACTAACACTTTCAATCTTTTGTACAAAATATAATGATTGACAAGCCCGTAGGGTGGTTTTGGGATGATGGAGTGCTGTGGAGGAAAGGAAGGTGATGCCCTCCATTAAACGTCCAAAAGATAACCTGTAAAAAAAAAATGCGTTTCCACGTGAAGGATATTTTCAAGTTCAACTCATCTTGGCAGGGCAGTCAAGAACCTTTCTGATCTCTTTTTTTTAATTCTAATATATATACATACATACATATATATATATATATACACTGTTAGTTTCAGGGAGTTATTTTTACTCCACTCAGAGAGAAAAAACTACTCTTTGCGATGGAGTACTTTTAAAGGAGTAATTTGAACTCCTTTATTGGAGTAAAAAACTACTCCACTGAGGAGTAACTTTTTTGTTTACTCCCTTAACGGAGTAAGTTTTACTCTGCTGAGAATTAGTATCGAATGTTTATTAGAAAAAGAGTAATTTTCACTCTTGTTGGTCAAATAATGGAGTAAAAAGTACTCTTTTCTGGGAGTAATTTTAGCAGAGTGAAAGCTACTCCAACTATCTGAAGTAAAAAGAGTTATTTTTACTCCAGATGGTCAAGAAATGGAGTAAAAAAGTACTCCTTTTAGGGGGTAGGTTTTGAAGAGTAAAAACTACTCCAGCCATCTCGTGTTGAAAGAGTAGTTTTTACTCCAGCTGTATCTTTTTAGAGCAGTAACAAACCACTCCAAATATATAAAATAAAGGGAGTTGTTTTTTTACTCTGAATTAGCTGAATTTAAGAAGGAAAACGATAGTCTTTATTATATAAGACAAAAGATAAAAATAATAATTTATCGTATTTATTGGTATTGAGACAAAAACTCTACCCTGTGCCTAGGAGTTTCCTAAGATTTCCTAAGTTCGATCAAAACAACAAATTATGATTAAACTTCCTAAAAATTCCTAGGATTTCCTAGTATAAGCAGTAGACCAGAAAATTGAAATAATTTGGATAAGAAAATCTTAGGAAGAAGATTTGAAGTTCTACAATTTAGGAACTCTTAGGAAATTCTCAGGAAATCCTAAAAGAACATTTTCAATACAAGAACAGGCCTCGCCGTACTTGCATATATTGTCAGCTATACTACAACAATAAGAAATGTAATCAAAGACAGGCTTGGACTCGAACATAAGTTTTATGTGGTGTACTTTCAAAATTCGCTCAGAATAATTAGTACTGCATTTAAAAGAGAGATAGGTAGGGTGATAATTGTATAAAATTCTTAGATCCGATTTGAACATTATAAAATAATGTATATTGTTTCTAATAGAAATGCTACTTGAGATTATAAAAAAAGAAGTCCCGCTTTGCAGATAGAAGACGGCTCACCAGGGCCCCGGTACCAAAATGTACCGGGTTCCCTTGCTTTAGTGGCCGAGAGGGGCTTGGGCTCAAGGCGCAAAATCATAACGGTCGAACGGAAGCCATTATCATAACCTCCAAACAGATAGCCCGTTTATTCCCGTCTTTTCTACGCGTAATCCACCTTTTTTGAGGATTTGATGGCAGAACATGGATTGAAGTTAAAGGTTAGTGTGTAATGGGCTTTATAATGTGATAGGTTCAATACTAAATGTGATTTTTGCTACCAACTTCAGGATCAAATCATCGTTCGTGAGCGGATTTCTCGAACTAGACTGATATGTTTTCTGATTCTTTGTTATCTTCCAAAGCAATACTACCTTCTTATGTGTTTCTCTTATTATCTTCGCAGGACATTATGATAGAGTTAGTAAAATGTGCTCGAGTTGAAAGCCAGAAAAGAAAGAAGTTCGAGGTATAAGGAATGTATCAATGCGTAAATCGCAAGAAACGAATAAAAACTTAAGTTATTCACTAATCACTGTACTTACATCTAAAGCGCCTATGCTTTATAAACTGTTACTTGAAGCACAAAATTGAATAACTTAGCTTAGTAAAAACCTAGTAATCAGTCTTGCACCTAAAATTTGTCCAGATATTTATTTTGAATATCTAATGTTACTGTAGTTGGTTTTTGTCCGTATATTCTGATCATAGTAAACCCTGCATATGAAGAACTTAGTTATCTTTTCAAGCTAGCGTACCAGGTTCAAATTTAAATGGTGCATATAGAGGCATTTGGCTTCTAGCTTCTTATCTGAATATACAAAGATGGAGGAGGAGGCAGTTCTTTTGGAAAACCGTAATGACGCCAAAAAGGGTATTGTTCAAAAGCTGTTAAAGTTGTTATAGAAAAATAATATTATGTTATGTTTGTTTCAGCTTTGTTATGTTGGGACACTTGTTAGTAATTTTGTCCTGGATACCTTATGTTAAATGACTATTATTTTTCAAACATTTTTTCAACTTATTTTTTTGTTATTTTTTAAACTGAATTGTTTAATTAAATGATTTGTCAAATTCATAATAACGTCTTTTCCTTGGTGTTTCTAAATTACTCTACTTTCTCCAGTATTAACCCCTGAAGTAGGTGGAGTTTAAACGGCCATTTTGTAAAAACAGGGGGGAGGG
The DNA here is from genome assembly GCF_932526225.1 of Nematostella vectensis. Taxonomy (NCBI): domain Eukaryota; kingdom Metazoa; phylum Cnidaria; class Anthozoa; order Actiniaria; family Edwardsiidae; genus Nematostella; species Nematostella vectensis. Next base: position 9,360,130 of record NC_064044.1, read on the forward strand.
GGTTGAAATCATCCCTTTAGTTACCCAATTAGTAGGGGGAAATAACAAAATAGGGAGTAAAAATTGACTCCCATTTTGAGGGTGAATTGTACTCTTTTAATGGAGTAACTACAAGCAACCTAGTAAATTACTACACTTAGCTACCCTCTAAAGTGGGTAAAATCTACTCCCCTGAGAGAGTAGGAAAAAAAGGAGTAAAAAATAACTCCATTGTGAGGGTAAATTATACTCCTTTAATGGAGTAATAGCAAGCAACCTAGTAAATCACTCCCTTTAGTTATTCCCCTACAGGGGTAAAATCTACTCCCTTGAGAGAGTAGAAAAAAGGGAGTAAAAAATTACTCCAAAAAGGGAGTCATTTTGTACCTCGGTTTTTTACTCCCCTTTTGGAGTTAAAACTACTCGCTGAAACTAACAGTGTATATATATATATATATATATATATATATATATATATATATATATATATATATATATATATAATAGGCAGGGTTGGGGTCCGAGCCCTCCAGCCTACAGGCGTGACAGCGATGATATGACTCTCTGTTTGATATCACATCTGTCTTTCACAGTTAACCCTTTATTTGAGTAGAGGTGTAGATATAAACTCTAGCTTCGCATAACAGTCTGCTTTTGAAGAGGGCCATTTTCGTAGTGTCTATGAGCTGAAGAACTGAAACCGCTACAACGCTTGTAGCTTACTAGCGCACCTAATAAAACATTGTCATGTTCGTCTATAATGGCACTGCGGACAATTTTACATAAGGCAACTTTCTCTTTCAGCGGTTGAATGCTTAACGTACCGGAACCTTTCAGAAGCAAACCGACATACACAGGCTTCCCAAGTTGGAAAATACTGTGACAGCAGCGCAATAATAACCAGAAACCAATGGTATCGCTTCGTTGGCGCTGCCGGTATCCACATGCTTGATTACTGCCCAAAAACAAAATGCAATACCGACTTCCAGATCTTCTTGACTGACAGCCAGCCGAAGCGTGGAGATATCAGAGTAACACGGAGATATAGTATACAGGGTAACAATAGATGCGATCTATGGCCAGGAAGCGTTAAGGCGACGCACTGTAATGAATTCATAGTGTACCAGTTGCATCCAGTGAACTGTTATATCCGCTACTGTGGCGCAGGTTAAGCGGCACTACAGTCTTTCTAAGCGGATAGCCTATAGGATATTTGGTAGATCATAGATCATTTTCTAGTAACGCAGAGAGATTTCATTGGACTTCGTAGGATAATAATGCATTCCAGTAGCTCTTTAAAAATATAAACGATATAAGATGGATATAAGGTATCGTAACGTAGTAGGGTCTACTATCAATAGTTTTAGGAAGCGTTTAATAATCATAAAAGTAGGTTAAATAAACACCCTAGTTTACCGGTTAGTGAAAGAGTTAAGGATGACCTTATCTATCAACATTTTCATTGCGACAATCATTTAGGTCTTAATAATGTTATGGTACAACTTATAGATAAGTGTAACTCTGAGGCTCAGCTTAGGGAAAGGGAAGGCCAGTGGGCTTATCGGCTTAAGTCTATCTACCCGCGGGGTCATAATAGTGATGACTTTTTTTGTAGTAGGAACCCACGTAGAGATGTGTAAATTCTTTTTATCCATAGCGCGCGCTATTCTAGAAAATGCGCGTTTTTGTCAGTTGTAATGTTTTTGCGTCTCGCGCCACTATTCCGATGTAAATAAGCTTGTAACGATTCACTTTCTTCAGTCTGCCCTGAAGAAGTCTTATTAAAGACGAAAATTTGGCAGAGTCGATTTCCAGTTTTTGGTGTATTATTTTGTGAAATAGGTGTATACTAGAAGGTATGTATCAGATGTTAGTGCTTTTCCAATATTCATATGGCTTACTGTGGTCTAACAATTTGTTCTCTCTCAAAAATAAATATTAAAAATTAAACTAGAAGAGCGAAAATCTTAAAATCGATGACTTAAATATGTCTATGTCCTATGTCTTATATCCTTAAGCCATTTACCATTTGCCATTTGCAGTGAGAACCTTTTGTGAAATAGGTGTATACTAGGAGGTATGTATCAGATGTAAGTGCTTTTCCAATATTCATATGGCTTACTGTGGTCTAACAATTTGTTCTCTCTCAAAAAGAAATATTAAAAATTAAACTGAAGAGCGAAAATCTGAAAATCGATGACTTAAATATGTCTATGTCCTATGTCTTATATCTTAAGGCCTGGCTAAACATTCAAACATGTTTGTGAAATGTTTTTAAGTTTAGCCACCCACAAAACATGTCATTCAATTGGCTTTCACAACACGTACAGATGTTTGAACGGGATCAAACAGTTTCGTTGAATGCGCATGTCTTTTCGTCTAGCCACTCATCACACAAAACATTGCGCGTGCTTCGTTCTTTTATCCAATAACAGCTCGAAATTCCCATGGTGCCCCTTCGATTTCTCGCGTAATCATAAGAGACGGAATAAGTATTATGAAAATGAAAATGTTTTTTTGTTTAGCCACCTCCCCAAAAACATGCTCGCACGAGAGTTCGATTTCAATGTTTGTGTCCTCATGTCTGTGTCCTTACTTTGAAGTTTTTTTTTAGTTTAGGGGCGATCTTCCTAAGTGAGTGTTTCAATTTTGTTTACCCTTCGACTGCCGTGACTTATATAATGTTTACATGGCTACTACTCTACGATATGACAATACACTACATGCTTTCTGCGCTAGTGTGCTTTCAAATGTAGCGCCTTGCCAGTAATTCGATCCTTGCAGGTCCCTGGCAATCTGCGACGTTTCTAGACCTGTCGCCACCACCTAGACTTTAGAGCAAACTAGAATTGGTTAATTTATTTAAGTATTTAAATTTAAGTTAAGCATTTCGATCATTTTCGCACTCGCTTTCTTAATACCTAACCTTGTTATCTCAGAGTTACACTAGACCGAAATGATACCTCGCGTATCATGTTCTCGAAGACAGATCCAACTTTCTGCTGTTAGTTTATGCGTACCGAACGGGAATAGGCCATTCCAGCTATAAGTTTGCGTGCGCATTACCATAGAAACGTACCTCAACTACCAGAATGCAGCGCGCACATTTTTAGCGGAGCCAAGCGCGGCCGCAGGCCGCGCGCGCATCCCTATAGGCATAGAAATATGGTATAGGTATGCGACTTGGTTTTTGTGGTCATCGCGCGGGTACCCTGTGGTGTCACTCGCCAGCCAGCCAGCCAGTAAGTCAGCCGCGCGACTCCCAGGCCCCACTCGGCCCCGAAATGGCGACAAAATACAAGCACGGCGCAAGGGAAAAAGTTCTTGTCGATTATGCGATGATTATTTATTTATTCTGCCTCAAATTTTGTGACTTAAGGATAAAGTCAACTAGAGGAGATCTACTAACATTCATTCACGCCAATATTTATCTGGTTTTAGCTAGTAAATTTAAGCAAATAACATTTCACATTAAAAAGCGAACACAACCACAAGAAAGCGACCAAAAATACAAAAAAACAATGCAAGGTGAGTTTCGGACGACGATTTGTATTGTCTATTGAGGATATGACAGTTATTAGGCTTTTTGTTGCCCTTTTTGTATGCTTTGAGAATGCGAGTACTTAACTTAATAATCAAATTATTTGAGCATAACAGGTTTTGTTTTGACATTCTTCGTTTTATATATATTCTTGATTGTGTTGAATAAAATACAATACAACAAAAACTGGAATTCGTCTTTAATAGGACTTCTTCATTGCAGATTGATTGTGTTGAGATATTTCATAAAAGCTAACCAATATCGTGTTGCATTTGTCAAATACTGCAAAAGAAGACCGTTCTTGTCTTTATATCCTGTGCTCTTAGTCCTAAGAAGATACATATCCTTAGAAGATACAGCAACTTTTTCAACTTACAAGAGAAATTTTCCTTACCGAGGATAAAAAAAACCCTATTTTCAATATGTATTGTTGTTATTGTCTGCATCTTGCATCTCATGTGTTTATTTTTTTTTTCAAATAGTTATGGAAAATTAGTTAGATTATAAATGGCTTGATAAAAAAGATTGTTTTAAAAGAAATAATAAATAATTGTTTTCACTCTTTTATGAACCAGGAACTACCTGAGGGCCAAGATGAATGCTAAAGACTGGAAGACATGAGAATTAAAAATCATGTCTTGAAGAGAACAGTAGGATGTTCTTATTCACTAGTCATTTGATACCCCCACACCCATGGTCAAAGGGAAGGGTGGGGGATTAAACTTTAATAAAAGCCTGTTTCCAAGTTAAGAGTCAAAAACAGTCAATACCACCACCCCTCTTGACATATTCTGGTTAAAAAGTGGTCTAAAACCCCACATTAACCCCTTACTTCTGCTGGACCATAAGGGAGGGGGCGCAAATGACTCGTTCATTACTATTACAGTACACACTCAATATTTTTTTTAGAACAAGATACTTATATAATATAAAACTAAAAACAAACTTTTGCTTTTTAAATAATAAATCTGTAAAGAAAACAGTTTTCTATCAACCTAAAGATAATGGGAAAGGGGATATTTTAGAAAAGTACTGAATATAATTATCACATTATTGTTATTATATTTTCTTTTCAAACATTTAAGGAAGAGTCATATTTCTTCCTGTTGACTATTTTTATGCAATTGATGCTCTTTGCTATTTCCCCTCTACACCAAAAATAAATTAATGAACAGATTTGATTTTTAAATTAGAAATTTTCATTTATTACTTTCACTTATATTTTCTTTTTAGGATTTTCTTTCCAAGTCTCTTGCCCATTACATTTATTTTAGATGTTTAGATTTATTTCATTGGAATAGTTAGATCCATGGTTTCTCAAAACACCAAAATATAATGCATTACTGGATGTATATTTGTAGATATTAATTCCCATGGGGATAGAAAATAACCACATAAAATGGTACATTAAATCTTCAGCATTGCATCTCATCTAAAATTGTGTCTGACAATATATTCCATCTTTGAAATCCTGTTTCATCCATTGTTCTTCGCAAGGACAAAGCTTGTCAGAATGTAGCTTTACAAATGTACATTAATGAAACTTTTATTAAGGGGAAGGGTTTTTTAGGGCAAGATACTTAAAGTTTAGAACACTAGCAACAACCTTGTTCTTTTTCAATAATAGAATTCTGTTCACATAGCTTGGATAGCAAAGACATGGCCTCTTTAGAGGCCTGTGGTGGTGAAAGGGTTAAGATAATGGGAAAGGGGAATTGTCAAGAAATGCTCAATCAAATTATTTTCATTACTGTTATATTTTTTTCACCAAACCTTTCAAGTTGAGTCAATTCACTTTATATCTCCTCTCCCGTCGATTATTTTTTAGTCAATTGATATTCTTTGCTTCCTCTCTACCCCAAACATAGATCAATGAAAGGGTTTGGTTTGAAATTAGTAGTTAGCATTTTCAATCTGCTTTTTCTTCATTGCATTCATTTGGGAGTAGGCCACCAACAACAAGGCCACTATATGGTAAAGTGGGGTGTACCAATATGTAATGCATGAAAGGAGATATATTTTTGGATTTTAATTTCCAGACATTTTTCTGAATATTCGGTCCAATGAAGGAGAGAATCGCCACTAAATCAATACATAAAAATTACAGTATGGCATCTAAACAGTCTAAATATATTATTTTGAATTTTTGGAATGCTGTTACATCCATGACATTTTCTGCACAAGGGCAAAGCTTGTGGGAGTATTGTTTTGATTAAAAAAAAATATTCATAATGGAACTTCTATGATGGGACATAAGAATTTACCATTAGACTCTTGACAACTTTGACAGCCATATCCACACCAGGAATTGTGTTTGTTAACTTTGATGTACTGCATAATTTTAATTATTGAATAAGGCCTGGATCCATTTGGTTGGTACAATAAATAAATCTCAGTAGAGAGCAGAATCCTAGATCCCCAATAATACCTTTGATCAGTCAACACAAAAGGTGTTCAATGCTGGCTCCGCTTTTAGGCAGCGCCTAAATCTATATATTAAGCTTGCACCAAACAAAGCGCGCGCTGCATGACGGTAGTTGAGGTAAGTTTCTATGGTAAGTGCGCGCGTATGCTTATAGCTGGAATGGCCTATTGGTGCTCGATTCCTAACTCTTAAGTGCCACTTGAAAAGGACGCCGAACACACCCAATTAAGAGGTCAACTGTTTCCCGTCAAACTCAATAGGTAAACTAAATAAAATGCTTTGTCGACGTTTACTTCCGACAAGTTGGCAGTTAATTAATATGAAATATATAATCAAAAAAAGTATGTTTCCCTACATTTCGTTATTGGCCGTAGGTAGCCGTGATAGGTGCTTGGATAAGCCAGAGCCGGCTTATTCCGGTCAATTCGAAAGAGTAGCTAGTGACGACGTGTTCTAAATAGCCAATCAGATAGAATCCGGCGTTTCACCTTTTTCCTCCAGAAATAGGTAAGAAAGTAAGTGAGTAACCTGTCACAGTACATTCTAAATAAAAAAGATGCAATATTCACTTCTAGTCCTTATTTTGGAGTCTTTGGCTCGCTTGACAGACGGTGAGTAATAATTTCAAGGATAGATATAAATATATTGTGAATTCAAAATAATTTTACCCCATCGCCAATCCCAAGTCGCTGCATCAAAGTTGGCATCAATTTTTGTTTGACTGTAACTTGCTTTCAAAAGTCATATATATAGTCCTTGATAAATGTAAGTCAAATCATGTTTGTTGATTGTAACATTTTTACATCTCATATTCTTTTTATAATCGATTTATTTTAGTGCAACATTTCCAAAAATCGACTAGTATTTCTACTTAAAAAGTTTTTACTGCCAAATTTGTTGTTGCGCGACATCGGCGAATCCAAAATCCGTCTTGTTTGGGAATAGAGCGTAGTCAGACAAGCTTTGGGGCGGTTTGTCTGGTTTTGATTGTTTGGTTTGATTGACTACGCGCTATTCCCAAACGAAGAAAGGAATTTTGGATTATGGCAGGTCGCGCAACAACGAATTCGGCTATAACGCCCAACAAGTTTTCAATTCGTGCACTTTATGGATGGTGGGTGCTATATGATTAGGGATATCAAATGATCTTGGCGAGCATGCGAGCACAACCATATGTTATTCGAACACGAGAATTTTGACTTTTTGTCATCTGCAAACATCAAGCATTAAAAAATACATTTGGCGAGTTACGAGCATACGAACATAATTCCCATTTCTATTAGAGGATCTTAACTATTGAGGTTAATGAATGTAACGCTGCCACTGACGTTCCATAAGTTTTATAAGTTTTATTGCTCTAGATGTTGCTCTACTATCTTCAACAAATGTTTGCTCAAATTGAATTAATTAAAACAATTTAAGTTTTAAATTGCAATATTTTTAATTTAGGATGTGAGCTTTTTATGACACACCTCTTTTATATAATTTTTTTTTTCATCAGACTCAGCAGTGGAAATGAAGTACTGCCGCCGAGAAAAAAAAAAGATCCCAGGTTTATGAACAGAAACAAAAATTATAAAAAAAAATTAGGTGACTAATACCTGTATTTCAGCTAAAAGTTAAACCAAAATGACACAATCCATTCCCTTTTTCTTTATCTTACATATACAGCTAGAGCTACTTGTTTCAAAGACAAAATATTAAAAAGAAATGCAGATGGACAATGTAATTTTCTACCTTTTATGAATACTCATCTGCTCATCGCTTATCTGATGTTCTTTAGAAATTTCTATAATGGTAGTTTGACTTCCTGGTTTGATAATTTGATTTTAATTTGAAAGAAAAAAAGAACTTATTACGTGTTTACCGTATTAACTTGGAATTATATCTCGAATCTCCTCACCACACGAGATCTGTCTAAAGATGCTAATGAGACCTAGTCCATTTCTGGGAGGTAAATCGACACTCATGAAAAACGCGCTGTGAGGTTAACTATTCGACGGTGAATCACGGAAGATTTCATTTTTTATATGTTGTTCACAGTGCTAGTAATCGTTTCTTGAAGTAATTTTTTACATATCATTTTTGGCGATGTCAATAAAAGGCGCTTGGTTGGTATTTATAGATACAGCTAGATTTTAATCCTCTCTCGATTTTGGGAGCAAAAACCGTACGATTAACATTTCTTGAAATAAACCCTTTTTACCTATGTAGGTATCAGTACCGAAGATACAAACATTTAAGCAACAACAACAACAACAACAACATCAACAACAACAACAACAACAACAACATCAGCAGCAGCAGCAGCAGCAACAACAACAACAACAACAACAACAACAACAACAACAACAACAATAACAACAACAACAACAACAACAACAACAACAACAACAACAACAACAACAACAACAACAACAACAACAACAACAACAACAACAACAACAACAACAACAACAATAACAACAACAACAACAGCAGCAACAACAACAACAACAACAACAACAACAACACTTACAACAACAACAACAACACCTACAACAACAAAAACAACAACTACAAACAGCAAAGAAATCTCCCCCCTCCCTTGGCTGCCAAAAAGAGAGCCATTCCTTATTGAGAGATCGGCGAATACTACCCTTTTACGATATGATACCTATATGACTGCACACCCCCTCAACAAATCAATGGTACGCGCTTGATATTTACTTATTTCTTTAACTTTGACCCTCATATTAAAACCTTTTAAAGGTAACGAATGTAATAGCTTGGAGATGAATGACAGAGTTGAAGGAAAATATCTGAAACATCACGAGGAAGCCAACTTCACGGGACAAACAGAGGAGAGCTGCATTGTCAAATGCTTGTTCTACAGTCCCAACCACTACTGCCAATCAGTCAATTATTTCCCCGCGACTCAAACCTGCCTGACCAGCACGTCGACTTATCATCAACACCCAGAAGACCTTGTGTATGAAGCAGGAAGCGTGTACCGCGGCACTAAGGTATGACTTATAACTTAAGGTTGTCCTTGTTCTTAAAGTGCATATGAAGGAATCTGAAGGAATATAACCGATATCCTCGAAAACGGCTCATTCATCGATATCTAATATTTCCTATATGCTAGAAGAATCTTTATTGCCAAAAATCCCGATTGTCCATAACCCACGATTTTTTCAGCCCTTTGAATATACCGGTTTGTAAAACACCTTTGTCGCTGACCGACAAACTTGTCAGCTCGCGCGCAGTCTGCATCTTCATTCACGAAAATGAGCGCTTCTCCCTGTGAAACAACAAGCTCTGCCTAGTGAGAAAGCGATGCCAGTGACATCGCGACAGAGAAAGCGACTCAACAACAATACAGCAACGTATTTTTGCCATATCAAGACGAGGCATAGCGGACAAATGATATATGGCTGTCGAATTATCGAAAAATACAGGAAGCGAAAAGGGAACTGGAGAAGAAGCTTGTCAGCCGTCTAAATGGTTTGACAACAGTAGAATCGTGAGTGTGATATCTGTAGATACGAACAAAAGGAATTATATCCGTTAACTTACATCATAAAGTTTATTGTTGTCTTATTCATGGTTACATCACGGGAGTACAACTGCTCGCTACATATTTTGTTGTTTTTGAATTTTTTTTTACGTACTTAACTTAATATTACTCCATCGCTTCGGTCTTCGATTCTACGCTACTTTTGTTTGAACACAGCAAGTTTGACATTCAGATACCGTCTCTAAAACGGCTGGATATACGACCCTGAAATAAAATTAAACGATTTACCTGTTTGCCGTTTTCGCACTCATGTTGACATGAGTATTTTGAAATGCAAGTACTTAAGTTATAAGATGTTTTCATGAGCATTTTACATAAAAATAAAAAATTAAAAAGCAAATCTTATATCGCATTTGTGCGAAAAAAAATGTTGGTTCTTTAGCTTTTCATCTAGGTTTTGAGGATCGTATATGATTGAAATTATCAGTGATCTATAGAAATACATAAATGACCCCTCCTTGAGAAAAAAAATCAGGCATTTTGTGCGAGTTGAAATTGCTGAAATCATCAATTTGTGCCGACTTTTTGTGGTTAAAGCAAATGCATGAGAATGGCAACAAAAATACTCAAACCATCCCGATTGAGAATATGGTACCCTTTGAAAGGCAAATGGCTACTATTTCACATACATACTGTATATAACAAATGCTTTAATGCATTCTTTAATCAAAGGTTGTACTCAAGAAAGTTATTTAGCAATGTTTACATTTTTAAAGGCATAGAGCGCACGTCTCACAAGATATACGATTTGCTACACGAGACGAAATATGATAACTGTTTGTGCGAACAAATGTGGGTCCTTTTGAGGATCGAGTATCATTGAAATTATGTGTGATCTATACGAAAACCTAAAGGACCCAACTTTGAGCAAGATATCAAGCATTTTGTGCGAGGTGCAATTGATGTTACCCACACCAAAATGGCGCCGTGTTTTTCTGTCACGCAGTACGATGAGATGAAATGGTTAGAAAAAATAAAACAGCTTAAAGGGTCTTCATTTTTATCTACGACTAGTCTAAAAAGTGCATATTGAATGCTTTTTATTGACATTTGGTCAGAGTACTGAGAGGACAAAGAAGACAAAAAGGATTTAGCGATTATTACATCTCTAGTGAGACAAAACAAAATATGATGTTTACATACACAACAAAAATGTGAAAGCAAATTATATCACTGTTTGTGCAAAAAATGTGGGTCCTTTAGCATTTCGTCCATGTTTTAAATTATATGTAAGCTATATCGATATCTAAAGGGCCCATCTTTTAGCGAGATAATCAGCATTTCGTACAACTACTTTGGTAAACTATGATAACTGCAATGGCACCATGTTGGGTCAAGTAAAGCAAAGTAAATGCTTAAAAAATTGCAAAATCATTTAAATTATCAATAAGTGGCTACTTTAAGTGCAAGCAAGATATACGTTTTATATCTTTATAAGGTTATATTTACATTTTAAGCCCGCTAACAAGAGGAAAAGCACTTTATTTCCAGAATATCGATCACCCACTCCTTTGTTATTGTTTATCATTATGTTAGTGGCGATATTTGATTGAAAATATCTTGGTTATTTGCTTGAATTAGCCGATGGAAATAAATGCCTTGTGTGACTCCAGGCTCGTACCCAGGGGGAGGGGGGGGGGGGGGGGGGCGGGGGTGCGAACGCACCGGCCGAAGGGCATCTTTTGGTTCTCAATAGACGTGCTATTTGTAGTTTGTAGACAGAACTCAAAATCATGAGCAAGATCACTCTGGTATGTAGCCAAGTTCGACATTAAACGTCACGTAGAGACACTGCAAAGGCATAAAAAAAAATCCCTTTTTGTTCTTTCGGTGGTTAGACTTTTATCAGAGAACTCCTCCCCCCCCCGGAAAAATTAGGTCCACTTTTTTTCGGATTTCGCACCCCCCCAAGAAAGATCCTGGGTACGGGCCTGGACTCAGCATAAGATGGCGGCGTGATTGGCCTTGTGGGTCAAATGTTAAATATGGCGTCAACATTTGGGTTATACAGCTATTTCAAGTAAGGTTGCACCCGAGAATCCTTGTGTCGTAACCTGCAGTGGTTCATGGGTAACACATAAATGAATGAGTTTGAATACGTTAATATTAACAGGCACATCAAGAAAATGACGAAGGCATTTTTAAAATAACTTGATTTGCTTTTATTTACGGCCCCATATCAGTCAATCTTGTTTTAAATAAACTGCCGTTTTTCTAGCTCGCTCGGTCATTTCCTTATTTGGCATTACATACCATATTTGGGAGTCCGCTAAAATCATTTTTAGCTTTTTTATCGCTCTAGATCTTTGTAAGTCGAGAATTTCCACGTAAACTTGATTTTCCTGGCGAAATGGAGCCTAGTGACTAACGTTTTAGAATATCACAGGTCTCGCCCGAGGCCCTTTAAGACCAGGTAGAAAAACGACAGCCATTGATTATTTTTACACTACCCAAGAACCACTGCAGGTTACCACACTTGGTTTCCTGAGTGTAATTTTATTTGAAATAGGTGTATACGACTGAGATATTTCTCGACATGCGGACTAGATCATAAACATATATAATAACATAAGTTTTGGCGGTATAAGTTGTAAGATTTTTATTATATTCGCTTGCGTATTTAGTCGGACGCGTCCCTTTCCATACGTGTATTATCATTCCAATTGAGGTTGTCTTTTATCTTTAGAACGACTGCGTTGCTGGTTCCTGTCCGAGTGACCGGATGTGCAAGGCCAGCTTTTTGAGTGGCGGATTCTCGTGCGTCTGCCCTATCGGATCGTCCTCATGCGGTAACTAAAGGACCGAAAAAGTAAAAAGGACTCCCCATTCCCCTCTCCCCCTTCCCTCCCCTCCTCCCCCCCTTCTAGATGACTTTAAAACTATCCAACCGGATCGGCATTATGCGGTAACCTAAGGACCGAATAGTAAAAAGAAACCCCTCTTCCCTCCCCCTCCTATAGGTGACCTTACAACTGCACGATCGCCATCCTGCGGTACTTTTAAGACCTATTATCAGAGGTTTTGAATGAGAGTTTGCGCAAGCACCATGCATTAATTGAGTACAGGAATCTCCAAATATCAGGGACCGCGGAGTTGAAAAGTTTGTGTGTGTGTGCGTGTGTGTGTGTGTGGGGGGGGGACACCACTGACAATTATCATATTGTAAAACAAAAAAGGAATAAATCATAGTATTTGACTTCTTTCTGTCGCAAGCAGTGGTGCTCCCCCCGGCCCCGCCCTCTACGCGGTGCCCGGACATTGGACCTATATTCAGCTGAAGCTCTTCTTCATGCAATGCCCCGTTTACATTCTTTTGTCAATTGTCGAATATCATAACCAAAACCTTTTTATCGGACACATCCATTTTTATCGGACAAATCTTTTGCCTCCAAGAGAATCCGCAGTAATGAAGTTCTCTTCTCTATAGAATTTGGCAAACTTGCACCAACTGATCACGTGGCTTTTTGAGTTGTAAATTCAATCGAAAATAAACGTAGAAATGGCTTCGGACGTCACACCAGATAACGGCGGCCATGTCCGCTTTATTGAGGTTCTGTTGCACCTGAAACCAACTGAAGTCATCACATTTTTTTTCATTTTGTTGAATTCGACCAAGCATGCTTCAAAAAAGACTTTTCTCTAATATTAGTCTAGGAGAGAACTGATCAAACTACATTTGAGAGCTACAGTGAAACCTGGATTTTACGATACTGAATTTTACGATAACCTTGTACAATCCAACCTCATTTTACGATGACGTTGCTTTTTCCATGCGGAAATAGAGTGAAATGTCTAAGAAATTACCTCGATATAACGATATTGGATACAACGATATTATCAATGTTACGATGAAAAATCTGCTTTCCCAAGCGCAATTTTGTATCGTATTTGTATCTTAACGAGGACGTCTTTGCGACGATACCTCGATTTAACGATACATTTTTTTTCTCCCGAGGCATATCGTAAAATCCAATTTCCGCTGTTAGGCATACACCCGTTTTTATAAGAACGTCCAGCCTAAGATTTCACCATTAAGAACATGCTAAGAACATGTGAGGCTCAGATAGTATAATAAAATTTCTTTTTTAGTCCTGATGCGTTCTAATATGCAGTATCAAATTGTGCTCATAGTAACAACCTTACTAATTGCTATTGATCATTAGTGTGATTATTTTCTTAATAATTCATTGGGGATTATATTCTTACATTCACTAAAATTTAAAAACATCTTTAAGAACATATTTAGCCTTTAAATGTCCCAAAAATAAGAACGACCCAGCCTCAACTAAAAATTAGACGTTCTTATAAAAAAAGAGTGTATTCTAACGTCAACGGCTGTTTATAAAAGCATTGCAACTGTCTTTCAGACAAGCCCTGTTTCTCAAGTCCCTGCCACAATGGCGGGTTTTGTAGCAACACACAGGACGGTAACAACTACACCTGCGCCTGTTTACCTGGATTTACGGGAAGACACTGTGAGACAGGTATTAGCTTAAACTTTAACTATTTAACTCATAGAAAACGAGGAGTAGTCTAATTGCTTTATTATAAATCCACTCACATACCTACCTTCAAATTAATGACGATTTTAATAATTCTCAGTAATAAATAACCGCTTTTGTCGCCGCTTTATCGCTACCCACTATCTATGTGCAGGGGCGGCGGAGCAATCCCATAAGTGGGGGGCGAAAGTTGGGGGGAGGGGTGGGTAGTGGTTTCAGTTGGAGGGGTGGTTTGTGGTTTCAGATTTTAAACTGTTCAACAAATTTGTCCTCGGTTGCATATGTACCGCTTGAAACCCGATGTTGGTTAAAAAAAAAAAAAAAAACGTTCATATATAATGAAACATCTCCAAAACATATCAAAAAGTGTTTTTTACTAACGGATTCGTCTTAGAGATATGAGGCTTGAAGTGCAATTTTTACATGTTTAAAGTATGAATTCTCCTCGTTTTTAGGGAGAAGTCGGGCTCTGATCAGAAATTAAGCCAACTTTGCTCGATAATATCTAAATTTCATATCTTCTAAATTTCTTTAAAATTTAGAATTAAGCTTTTGGTCAGAGAAACTCCTTGTATGTGGAATCTTGAGCTTATATATTGAGAATTTGAAAATTTCATGCCATTTTTTTGCTCTGTCTCTTTATCCTGATACAATTTCAATTGCCAGTCCTCTCTTCAAAATTATGCCGCGCGGCCCCTGAATGGAGCTCAAAATGATTAGATTTATGGTAAAATCTAAGTATTTTTAGTTGAGCCCGGTTTTTGGTTGTTCTGTAGATAACATTAAGCTGTGTGACTCAAGCCCTTGCCCTTGTTTAAACCTCACCTGCACCTGTCCCCCTGGATACACGGGAAGACACTGTGAATCAGGTATGCACTTCCAGGTCATGTTTTAAACAACATTTAACTTGCGAATTATTATTAAAATCATTAATGAGAGTTTCTGTATGCTCTTCAGGCATCCCGAGGCCGTGTGACTCCAATCCCTGCAGTAACAATAGTGTTTGTAACAACACTCAAGGCGATAGGAACTACAACTGCACCTGTTCCCCCGGATATACGGGAAGACACTGTGACACTTTAAAACAGGTGTTTACCTGGAAAATAAAAAAACGCATGAAAATGTTTTCAGTGACGAGCGACAACAGCCAAGATACAAAATAAAAAACTGTCACAATAAACAATAACGACATAAACAAACATTGTGTAGTTCCAGAAAATATCCATACCCCCCCCCCATTGAGGGGGTCGAAGGTATGACCCCCCACCCCTCTTTTCAACCCTCTGGAAAAAGATAAATACAGTAACTGTTAAGGAAAAAGGGCATTAACCCCCCCTCTCTCTCCACCGGAAATTCCTGGGCGTCTCAACCCCCCCCCCCCCCCCCGGAATTTCAAATCCTCTCAATGATGGGGGGGGGATGTGTATCTGTTGGAACTACACATTAACAACGACAAATGTTACTGCAGGAAGAGCACAAAACTATCAATTAAGTTCCTGATCTCTTACAGATCTTGTGTGAAGAAAATGGGTGCCAAAATAACGGAACTTGCTTTTGGAATGATACCGATTACGGTTGCATGTGCGTTTCTGGATTTACAGGGAGCCGATGCGAAACACGTAAGTACTGTGATAATAGGAGGACCACTGCAAGGCTTTCTTCTGTGAATTGATGAGGAGTGACGGATTATTTAAAATGATACTCTTTAAAAAATTTAAACACTTCTTGTTTCAGCCCTGGAATGCTTAACGTATCGTAACCTTTCCGAAGCTGACAGAAATGTTAATGCCTCTTATATTGGAATACTTTGTGACGGATACCTAATCACCAGTGCCAATTGGTATCGATTTGTTGGGGAAGCGGGCACACACATGGTTGACTACTGCCCGATGGAAGAGCAGCACTGTAATGCAGATTTTCAAGTATGGCTGGTGGATGGTCAACCTAAGCGTGGAGACATCCGAGTGGGGCTAAAATATAACATACGGGGTAACAATATATGTAATAACTGGCCTGGTACAATCTACGCGACACACTGTGACACGTTTATAGTGTATCAGTTAATTCAAATGAATTGTTTTGTTCGTTATTGTGGCGCAGACTAGGGTCACTTCTAATGTTGCGTGACCATTTAGATTAGCCATGATCCCAGGCCACTTACACGGCAAACGCCCGCAGTTGCGCGGGCTCTGGCGAAAACAAACACAATCTTAGTATTGAATCGTTCGAGTGAAGGCACAGGTAGCCCAAGCTTTTTATTTGTCCCTATTGATATTTACGGTGAACATATGGCGAAAAACAAAATTAGTGAAAAAAAAACCAAACGCGGTTACTTCCATATAAGGAAACTAATTTATTCCTTATTTAGAAAAACTGCACGGTTCTTGTTATTTTTAAGGTTACCGTACTGCAGGTGCTTCGTAAACTTTACGACTTTTAAACAGAAGAGAAAAACAGTGACTGTGTCCATCTTTAGTCAATGGAGAAAGTATCTGAAAAGAAACTAAGAGTCCTCGGTACCAGTCTCTTAAAACGACAACGTTTTCTTCCTATGTTTGTTTACTTTTTGCGTGTTCTCTGGCCGTACTAAAGCTTTTTTTTCAAGATTCAATATTCACTTCGTTTTGGTAAGAGTTCAAATCGTGAAATTGGTTGAAGTTTTTTTTTCAATAATTTTGTTTTTCGCCCTACGTTACCACTATCAATAGAGACAAATAAAGAGCTTGGGCTACCTGTGGAAAAGGTACGAAATGCTGACTTCAGTTGCTGTTTTGATTAACTGTACACATTAAAACATAAAGTACAAAAGATGACAGATTTACTTGATAATAAGGGAGTCATAAAAAATATATATAGCCTTAGCTTTGCGCTAGTTTTCTTAGCATTCGCAACAATGCGACATTTACACAGGACAGGTAAAAAAGCCGCCATTTCAAAACAAAAGGTTTGTTTAACCGCGCGGCACTGGAACTAGTCTTGGTTTTTTTTTAGCACTAGCTATTGGGTCAGGTGTTTCAATCTAAGGTCTCCCTAAAGAAAACAGTGTACCGTAAATGATCTAAACGCCCGGGGCATTTAATAAATTTAGATGGCCCGAGGGGGTGGGGGAGGGGGGGGGGGCGTTTAATAGACAGGTGGCGTTTATCAGAGGGCATTCTTTACATACTATAACAAAACAAACCCAAGTGCGGCGGGGTTCCAGTCTCTGTCAGGATCATGTGAAATAACAACCTGCGCGTTTCTTGTTTTTAAGCAAGCCTGACCCAGTAGTAGCCAAAATCAGATTAATTAAATTTGATTTATATTACCTAAATTCCTACGTCTTTTGTTTTTAAGCTGGCATGGAGGATAGGGTGGGGGGTTGTTAGAAAGGGGCGTTCATGACAAACTTTTAAGCTTAAGCAAGGGCTCATAAGTAGGGGCAATCAACTTCCCCACATTCTGGTACTATATAGGTGTCACGGCGTTTCCTAGGATCAGGCTATTTTTAGACGCGCGGATTAGCCAATCAGATGACAGGGCGGGAAAAATTGACTTTTCCTCAAGGAATCCAAAATGGCGGCCGAGAAGGGGGAAAACGACGCTTGCTTTTCAAAGTCTACCTATGTCGTCATATGCCTTCTTATTTCTGAATCCTTTTTGTCGCAGAGAAAGAAACATTCTGTTACTAGTCTTGGACTGTATATTTCTCCATAAGTGGACTCAAACGTTGTTACGAGGACGTTTTTTTCTTGCTCTTGCAAAGCAATAAATTCAGAAATAAGTGATCATTTGTTTCGATCTCGAAATTCTCTCGCTGAGAGGCCATATTATCATTCAAAAGGTGTTTGATACTGCTAGGTATAGTGTAAAAAGTAACATACTAAAGTTTATGTCTTGTTTTTGTTAAATATTTTTATTAAACGAGCTCTTCAAAGCTGGAACTGTGTTTGTATATCAACACCCATGACCTGTCCTGGACTCACTGTCCTGATCTGGTAAGAAATTGTAAGAAATATCCATCTAAAAGTATACTAACATAAAAGGCAACCTCAATATGGATGTTTTTGTCTTTTTGTAAATTCTATTTCCATTTAATTCGAAAATTTTTACTTGTTTTTTTATGATCTGTTATGAATAACTTACTTTTGTTCAAATTTGACTTTCCAAAAAAGAAAGGATAGAGAGAATGTGTATTATATTGAGTATCCACTGAAGTGGTCGTTTCTCATGTGAACTCTTGGTTGACCAGAAACTATAATACGTTTTATAATCATTACAAAAAAGGCAAGGAAGGTACAAAAGCATGCATATAATGTAAGACTTGCCAGCATTATAGTAATGCACTTTCAGTCCTTGTTAATCTTCCCCACAAGAGCTTTTCTGAAAGATTTAATTAAATCTTTAATTAAAAGAGTTAATTAAATCTTTCAGAAAAGCTCTTGTGGGGAAGATTATGCTGCCACTCAAACAGTCTGCTATTTCCCTGTAATAACAACAGTCTGTTATTTCGCTGTAATAGATAATTATATATAATGATAAGGAAAATATCCTGAAGTTTTCCTTTTAATGATAATATCTGCTACATTCATGGCTGTGTTTTGCTACTAAAAAAAGCTTTATTGTTGACTTTTGTTTACTGTAAAATAACTTAGTTTACACAACTCCCTATAATAATTATCATTTTCTTAGTTAATTATTTTTTTGAACTTTTCCATATTAGCTGCAAACATGCTACTCTTACTATTAAATATTAACTGCAGGTATTGGCCTGCCAAAATATAGTGTATTAAAAGCACCTCCGAATGGTGTCAACCTTTTTCTTTTAAAGTCTGTATTTGTCTCTAACTGTTGAAACAGTCCACAAGATCCAGCAGGATAGAAGTTGTCAAGCCGTTTCCTTCCTGGGCTTATTTGGTCCATTTTGTATACATTCATTTGGGATGGTGTTAAAACAACTTCTAAGAATCTGAAGTCCAGATTTTTCTTTTCACAGACTGAAGCAGGGCACCAACAAATCCTGGTTATCAAAGTCATAGTATAAAATTTGTCCAAGCTATTGACTTATTTGCCTTGATTCTCAACATCTTATCAAACCAGCAAATAATAGCAACAAACTGGGTATTTTTAAGCTATAGCAAGGGAGTTGGTAGCTATAAAGGGTGAATATGTTAACCTAATGTTGTTATGAGAGGGTTTTGCAGAGTTCTTGGTCAAATGTTAATTGATACATTCAAACCAAAATGGAATGTTTGAGCAGCTATTACATTCTAGGCATGTGCACTAAAAAATTGAAAATTTTTTTTATTGTAACTTAAATATTAGCCTCATCTACATTGATCATGACATTTCTATATCCTTCCTCTGAATATTTGTTTCGTTGTAAATTCTTTCAGTCCATTTCCCCAAGTGATCCACAAACATTTCAAGAGCCTGAAACTGTTCGAGTGACAGCATCGTCTTTCCATCAAGAACTTTTTCGAAAGATTTTACAAGAGCCATTACTATAGTCTTATTACAAGCCAGGATGACAGATACACTCCTGGCCTTTTTTGCAATGATTTAAATCTTATTATGATTTCTAGACAGCCAAGAGGTCAGTACCTCAGGAAAAAGAATCTACAAAAAAAAAAAAATGTAATTCATATTGAAGTTGCCTTTATGTTGGTATACTTTTACATGATTATTTTTTACAATTTCTTACCAGATCAGGGCAAGTTGAGTCGAGGGCAGGTCATTAGTGTTGATATTCATGCGTATCATGACTAAATTCTTTCTTATACAAACACAATTACTTACAGTTTTGAAGAGCTAGTTTAATATAAATGTAAAACAAAAAACAAGACATAAACTTCCATATGTTACTTCTTACACTATTGTTAGTTAACTAGCAGTATCAAACACCTTATGAATGATAATATGGCCTCTCAGCGAGAGAATTTCGAGACCGAAACAAATGATCATTTATTTTCGAATTTATTGCTTTGCAAGAGCAAGAAAAAACGTCCTCGTAACAACGTTTGAGTCCACTTATGGAGAAATAAATAGTCCAAGGCTAGTAACTAAATGTTTCTTTCTCTGCGACAAAAAGGATCAAGAAATAAGAAAGCATTTGACGACGTTAGGAAGACTTTGAAAAGCAAGCGTCGTTTCCCCCCTTCTCGGCCGCCATTTTGGATTCCTTGAGGCAAAGTCAATTTTTTCCGCCCTGTCATCTGATTGGCTAATCCGTGCGTCTAAAAATAGCCCGATCCTAGGAAACGCCGTGACACTTATATAATACAGATGATTGCCCCTACTTATGAGCCCCTGGCTTAAGGTAATTCTCTTGAATTGCACTACGCACCCCTTCTGCGCATAGTGGCGCACGCTGTTTGTTCGAATTTTCCGGTATTAACACATTGACCCCTCAACCGGCCTGTACCGGCTTTGGGAAGTACCCACAACCCAATAAATTCATAAATGCAAACTAAACACAACAAGATGAAGATACTCAGGCATCAGTCTAAGGGATAAATGGTCTTGAAGATATGCATCCAACCAAGGTGTTGGCAACTACTCTTAAGCCAAATAATAGCACAGGTTCTTTGACAAATTTCAAATCGAACAAGAAAAGAAAAGCAGAATCACCCCTCTCAATAAAACGTTTGAAATACAACACAAGGGAGAGAGATCAGCAAACACAGCTCAAGACACAAATAGATACCTTTATTCTGATCCTCCAGGTTCATTTCCATGGCCTCAAAACAAATGTCCACTCCTTGAAGGCTTGTAAAACCACGAAGATGCCTTTACGGATTGAAAAGCATTCTGGGAGATCCAGGGAAAAATTCACGAGGGGAGGGCGAGTCAACACTCCTCTCCCCAAAGTCAGATGGTTTTTTAGAAGTCTTTTCACCCCGAAGCCAAACAAATCAATTCCAGGTCATACAGACCCAGAATAACAGTGTAAACAATTTTGGAATCAATTTGGTTTCAGAAAAGACAGCATTTTGGAGAGCTGTGGTGATTTATTAGAAAATTATTTTCTCATCCAGGCAAAGCCAAACAAGTAAAAAAGCATCATGAATCCACCTTTGCTTGCAAATATCCATAAGCAAAGCACTCAATTATGCCCCAAAAGACTTCATGATGTCCTGGGACACTCTCCTAATATGCTCATAGCTGTATCTTTGATGAAAAATACAAGCAGCCATCAACTTGTGCTGGCTTCAGCACAACGACGAGGGATTAAAAGTGGGGACCGCAAAGCACTGTTGCAAAGCTTGGATACCGCTGACTAGGTGCAGCTGTGTTTGACTTTGACGGGCTGTATAAAACTCAGAATTGGGGGGGGGGGTATCTGTTTTCAGTCTGTTTTTTTTGTAAATTCAGCTCAAAAATAGCCAGGAGTCAATGGGTTAAGTGCGCGCGCGCGCCACAGTTGTACAAGAAAACAAAGCAAAAGGCACGCGTTTTTTACTTAAAATCGCTTTGACAGAAAAACGAAGTCGGTTACCCCCATTTTCTATTTGCTGAAATAGTTAATTTTATACGGAAAAATGATATACTGAAAGAAGAAAAAAAGTTGGGTTGTAGAAGTTTTTTATTTTCTCTTAAAAGCCGTAAAAATACTTCAAAATGGCGATTTTTACCGTATAAATAGTGGCGAAAATAATGTCTTTAGTGCGATCTCTTAAAATGTAATTTGTTTTGAACATTAGCTACTACGGGTTATTGTTTGGGAATCGGATTTTGGCAGCTCGACAAACAGAACTTAATTTTCTAAAGACTATAGGCACTCTTTTTGAAAACTAAAGGGTTGGGATTTTTCCTCGCGCGATCAGTAAAAACGCGTCAACTCTACGCCCCTCTGTTGTGAAAACGAGGTCGGTACCCCCATTTTTTTATTACATTTTTTGAAAGCCCTTAACTTCAATATTGTTTATGCCAAGTTTTGAGAAATTCTGGGTTGTAGAACTATTTCAAGGGAATTACCTTAAGGGGGGCGTTCATTAGATAGGAGGAGTTCTTTAGATAACGGGCGTTTATTAGATGATTTACGGTATGACCTTAAAGAGTGCTTCGTGAGATTACTGGGGTTTACAGTTATAAATATAACTCCTAGATTTTATTTAAAATTTAAACATTGTACATTTCGTGCCAAAGGGTTCAAATATAATATAAAGTTATCAGATGCTGTCATAGCTTTGAGTCGCTTTCATTCTCAAATCCAATGATCACATTTTCTGGTATGTTTTCACCACCGTCTATGATTGGTTCGTGTGTCAATGGTTCTCCAATGGCTGGAAAATAAATGAACTTTCATCAGTGACCATATTTTATTAAATAAAAGAATTCCCAAGAACCAGATCCAGGAAGCCAGGTAGCCTGACATTTCCGAGAAATTTTGGCTCAATGGCCCGAATACTTTCTCTCATACTCACAACATAAATGTGCTGAAGTAAATAAATCATATTAGCAAAAATAAACTCTATCGATGCGAGGACGAAAAAAATTGTTGCATAGGCAAAACGGTTATAACGGACGTGCAGGGGCAGATCTAGCTTTTCGCTAAAGGGGAGGGGGGGTTGGCTCAGTGACAAAGGGGGGAGGGGGTAATTGTTTTGTTACATATGACTTTCTGACAGCCCAAGGGGGGGGGGGGGGGGGGGGTTAACCACCTAAACCCTCCCCCTAGATCCGCTACTGACGCGGGCAAAAATGTAAATGGGCAAGACAGCCGGTACCCATTCCCTACCCAGGGGCGGGCCTGAATTCAAAATAGTGGGTGGTTAATGGCCGGATAGACGGCAATAACTAATCAAGTGATTCTTGTTGTTCACTACATAGATCTTACAATACTACACGCTAAATTGGATTTGTTCCGTCAGAAAAGTCAAGCAGCCGGAGGAAAATGAACAGTACCTCCCGTCCTTCAGACATTTATTTTCTTCAAACAAAAATATTTTTTTTACTCAAAAAGGGGGTGGATATCCACCCAATCCACCCCCCCACCTCCTGTATCCGCTCCACATACCTAAGTGTCTTGTTATGAAAGCCCACATAGCTTTTTTAAAGAGCCCGTCAGCGATTTCAGGGGCGAGGTGGTCAGACTTCCATTCTTTGAACTTGGAGACGTAGAATCCGAGTAGGAACGGCACGTCACACTGGCTCATGTGGGTTGTTCTCCTAAATAGGACAAGGTGCAGGAATTTGTAGTTTTCCAAGTCACTGACAATTCGCGGCTATTTCCTTGTATTTTGATCTCGTCGGGGATTTCTGTCCGAAATCTATCTATCGAAAGGCTTTATTTCCTGGCAAATTTCCCTGGTCATTACATCTTCTAAAACCAGCGTTTCAAACCGCACTGTTGGCCTTTAAAGTTTTGAAACATCTGAACCCTTATCTGCCGAGACTGAATAAGTAGCCACCGCACATGATTCAACTCCATAATCATCTTTCCCTTGGCTAAATTTGATATGCTAGCTTGATTTAGCCTCCTCTGCAGGCATCTCGATTGTTTGGGACTTTTTCAGTATTTTTATGAATTGGGCTTCCTGTGGTACCCATCATGGACGAGAGGGGACTAAGGGCAAGTTAAACCGAAACCGAACAAAGCTCCTCCCTATCTCCCAGGCCCACGCTCTTTCTTGATCACGCAACAGGAAGCCCGAAATAAAAAATTTACATTCCCCCCCCCAAAAGGCCCAAAACACTTGAGTCGCCTGCTCCGGAGGTTAGTTTTGACTTACTGACCTGACTGCTATTACTGGTCTTGTATCTGGGAAGAAATATTAGTAAAATACCATCAATACCAAAACCGCCACCACACAAAACACTGTCAACCTGTCACGCTACGCACTGTCAACCTGTCACGCCACACACTGTCAACCTGTCACGCTACCTTTTGGACGGGGGAAGGCGACCGGAAGGAGACTATTTTTTGACAACGCTAATAGGTCTTTTTATACCAAGCCCCGTGATGGAGCAAGTACGTCTATGTAAAGTATTTATGGAATTCTCCTAACTTCCGGTCGCCGCAGTACAGTACCATCTGATGTGTTTCCTCTATACATCTAGGAGATCGAAGATTTGCCTTGAAGTCGACCTCTCCTCCCCTCGCATCAAAATCCTTGCTTTTGATAGTGAGTTTATCTTTTGTTTACCGCTGCCTCAGGGCTTATCTCTGAGCACAGAATACTGGTAGGAACTATGCTGAAAGTCGTCTTCTTTCGCACAGAGCATTGAGTGACAGAGATGTAGGTGCAGGATAAAGGTGCGAAGAAGCCTGATAATGTTGATGGTTAGGGTGACAGTGACGACGACGAAGATCATGGTGATAGTGAAGACGACGAAGATGATGGTGACAGTGAAGACGACGAAGATGATGGTGAAGACGACGAAGATGATGGTGATAGTGAAGACGATGATGGTGATCATAATGAAGACGATGATGGGGACGACGATGATGATGATCAGAAAGATGAAAATGATAATGATGGTAAGATGATAATGATGATTGCGACAGTGACGATGACTACGACGACGATAACGGAGATAATAATGATGGTGATTATAACGGTTCCATTATAACGATGATGATCATGATAGTGAAGATGATTATGATGATGATGGTTTCAGTGATTTTGAGTCGACGATGATGGTGATTATGATGGTGGTGATGGTGATTATGATGGTGGTGATGGTGATGGTGGTGGTGGTGATGGTGATGCATGATGGTGATGGTGATGGTGGTGATGGTGATGCATGGTGGTGGTGGTGGTGATGGTGATGCATGGTGGTGATGGTGATGGTGATGGTGGTGGTGGTGATGGTGATGCATGGTGGTGATGGTGATGGAGTTGGGGATGGTGATGGTGCTGGTGGCGATGGTGGCGGTGGTGGGTGGTAGTGGTGGCGATGGCGATGGCGATGGTGATGGTGGCGATGGTGGCGATGGTGGTGGTGGTGGCGATTGTTCATGGTGGTGGCGATGGTGGTGGTGGTGGTAGTGAAAGTGATGGAGTTGGCGATGATGGTAGCCTTCGTTACTATGTTACCTGGTTTCACATCTATGAACTTCCTTAGTGCATCAGCATTGTCCCTCCAGTTATGAAAGTGGTAGGTGTTGATAAACAAGAGGGGCTGGGTTAGATCCTGCTTTCTGATGTCTTCATCAAGAGGCAGCATCCATACATCTAAGGCAACACCACATCTGGCAACAAGATTAATGGAGTGAACTGCAAATTTTAATTTATTTTTTGAAGATTAGTAGTGCTATTAGCAGTCAGGGGAGAAGCAGAGAGTCCTAAGGCCTGCTTTTCAATAGCAAAGACACCGAGAGGAAAGATATGCAGAGACAGGGACCTATGTACATGTGTAAATTATCACGAAGAAGAAACAATCAGAGAAGAAAAAAGAGGAAAAAGAAGAATTCCCTTTCACTTCGCTTTCTAGACCATCATTATCTAATCTAATCATTATTCTTGCTCTTAAATGTAAGGAATTCATAACATCAACATTAAAACATACAAAACATCACAACTTCACTCACACAACATTATCATAGTTATACCTAAATCGTTTTTCCCTGGCCAGAGTTGTAACCACTGTCGCACCTCCAAATGAGTGTCCAGCAATTGCAGGTCGGTCAACATTAAGTCTTCCCTGATATATCATAGAGGATTATTTACAAATAAGCAATGTGGGTGCAGGGGCGTAGCCAGCACTTTAATAGGTGGGGGCAGAAAATGCCATTTTAAGACATTTTTCTCCTGTATCTTGAATAATGTTTCATATATTTACTGTATTTTTGCTGTTTGAATGGGGGGGGGGGGCTGGCCCCTTGGGCCCCCCCTGGCTACGCCCTTGGGGTGGTAGTCTCTTTTGCAGCTGTTCTGGAATCGTCACATTAGGGGAGGCCCTGGAGAGTGATGATAGGTGGGGGTTAAATCCTTCACACTAAAGCAACAAGTGAACAACCATTGGATATCTGACAGAAAGGTAATATATTTGTTTCCTAGTCAATTTTTATTTAAATTGCCAGTTGGCTTGCTCAATTTATTTCTTATGAATATGGGATTTTGCATATATTCTTCTATTTTTTTCGAAGGGGTGGAGGAGGGGGTCACATTACTGGCCTCTTTAGATAAAATAGCTGATTCCTAATAAAATGCTTCTAGCTTAGCAAATTCCTTGTGGATGTACCTTAAACATGCCCATGTCCAATGAGCAATCTTCAATGAGGTTTTCAGGTGTTGTGCCACTCTGAAGATGCTCAAGAAAGTCAAGAGCTGATTTACACTCTTCACTACGTTGCTTGACCTGTTGGATGGAAACATGACTTATCTCAGTAGGTGGGATAGGTAGGTTGTGCTAGTTGTGATAGGTAGGGAGGGTATGGATTACTGGTAGGAATGCTGGGGGTAGTTAAATGGGATAGGGTGGACATCGCTTATGTGGCAAGAATAGTAGGTATGGTTGGAAGGCGTGTGCTGGTAAGATAATGGGTCACGCAATGTATTCTTACAAGAACAGACTGTATAATTGATCCAAGTGTTAGGAGCAAATATGACTATCACCTTACTTGGGAGTTCCTCAGTTGAAATTCATTATCATTGGGATCCCTGTGGTAAAAGTCAAGCCATTCCTCTTTAACTGCAGATGTATGTTCATCCTTGTTTAGGACATATGTAGCTGAGGCGGAAAGATCACTACGTAAAAAAAGATAAATATAAAATAAGTGTAAAGAATAACACAAATGTTGATTTTCATCATTGTGTAATTGGTATTGGGAAAGAATCAAAAGTATCGTTTGGGTATAGAATTAAAGGTAAGATATTTTTGGTGGTTGCAAGTTTCTATCCTTAGTATTGTTTGGTGTACAAATCCTTTGGCTCTACTAGACCCCCCATCTTCATGTTTTTAGCTGCTAATACCCCGCTTGAACTGAAACAGTTTTTTTTTTATTTCCTAGGATTATCAACTACCCCTTATTTTCAAAACATGTCAAAAAGTATCTCACTAAACTTGTATAGAAATTACTCTTTGCATTTTAAAACAATACTCCACTATCCTCACTCCTTCAGAAACTGGAGACAGGAGATATATATTTATATTATAACAACGTTCAACAAGTACAATTCAGGGAGAAATGGAAAAGATGCTATCCATGGAGACACCATACACTGACGAGCTTATACACAATGGGCCACCTATAATTCCATATTGCACACACCCCTCCCCTGTGATCTGCACATTGTCATAAGAGGAATCATAACTCACCGATGTTCCACAGCAGCCACAATGCAGCCATGTGAGGCAAGTTCACAGCAGTATGTACTGTAAAGTAACCTATTACCTCCCAAACCATGAGAGAATACAATACAGGGAAGGCGGGATGGGAGGTCTGGCGAGGTGCTTAGGGGAAGACTCATGGTCGCTGGAATACGGACATGACCTGTAGCAATGAAAAATGTAAGAGGTGAATAGAGGCAGATCCAGGAGTTTCAAGAAGGGGTGGTGAAGCAAGGGTTGCAAAAAAGGCCGACTGGATTCATTTTTTTTTTGTGGAGTTGCTTATATTTATTATTATATTTATTATTATTTAAATTATGCCGCCATTTTATGCTCCCGCTCAATGCCAAGTGACTCAAAGAGTCCATTTTCCATTGGCAAATAAGCAAGATATTTGTAATCAAATATCATCAATAACATATCACACATTAATTGTAGATTAAAATTTTGAAGCTTCTTTGTGAATAAACCATTGCATTTTCAGTTATAAACAATAACAAAAAATGGTTGATCGATAATCATAAGCCAAATTTCCATGTAAAGAGAGGCAACCCTAGATCAGCCCCTGCTATATGATATTTCTAAAAATTGGAAGCCAGATAAAACCAATTTGTCCAACTTTGCAATGTAAACTTTCACATGAAAAGATGTGATTTCAATTCTCAGTTACTTGTTAAACACATTATAAATAATAATTTCTATGTGAGGGGAAATTTCACAAAAAGGGGGATTCAAATTACTCACATTGTAAGTTACAATGTAAATTCATTTACATTTTTTTATATTCTATACAAAATATACCAAAATAGAGGGACCATGATGTAGGCGTCAAGCCATCCCCTAGAGCCGACCACCTGGTATGCACTTTGTAATTGATGTGGAGTGATAATATTGTTGTCTTAAAACACCTTGGAAACACCTTTGTCATAAAATGCACCAACAGCTGTTTGTAATCATGTATATGCAATAAAAACGTGAAGGAATGTTAAACACAGCAGTTAGCCAATTTGTCTAGAACCTACTACAGGTTAGTCTCCTGCGCAGCCCACTTAGGACGGCTGCGCAGGAGATTAACTAAAGGTCATCCCAACTTAATGAAATACAAAATAAATAAATAAACACAGCGAAAAGGAAATTGCATCATCAAGCATCATTTCATAAAAGGTAAGTATTTTAGTTACTTATGTTGAGTAAAAAAAACATTAAAAGTTTATTGCTCCTTAAGTACTTTTAAGTAAGCCTAAGTACTTTATTAACTTTCTTCTATTACGTAATTACCGACACTCCAACTGAGCAGCCTTCCGAGCCATCGTGGAAGGTTCATAAAGCCTACCAAGCCTCGGAAATATTCATTTTTCGGAAACCAGTATGCTTGTCGATGAAGTCTTTCGCTCTCACTCAAATTTTCTTCACTTTTTGCAGGATAGAATAATCGTAAGAAACTTCCTTTCGTTGCAGGAGACTGATTTTCATAGTTGCACATAAAATCGAAACAGCCTACGTTGTAGGGTCCTGTAGGATCAGGAATGCGCTTTGCTGCTCTGCTGTACCAGCTAGGCATTTTTGGTTTCCAATAAAAGAAAATAAATCCCTGCTTTTGCTTTTAGAAGGACGCCATTTTGTCTTGAGCTTTGGACTTGAGCCTACGGTACAATAGCGGTCATTACAAAAACATAAACAAAACAAATCACTTACTTTTTTTTCACGCATTTTGTAGTCAACAAAGAGTGGAGAAATATAAGCTCCAAAAACATTTAAAAAAAACATTTTACAAAGCTTCCACAACTGAAAGCATACATTGACATTTACCGTTTCTTTTATTTTCTTTGCGATGGAGGTGTGATGTTACGAGCCCGCGATTCTAGTCAAGAATAATGCGGGGCTTCCTTTGAATAAATAACGAATCTATAAAAATCGGGCGACGAGAATCTGCCTCCACAAATCCAGCCATGTGATCATCAGATGTGATTTCTGATGTTTATTTTTAAACATTATGGCTTCCAAGAAACTGATTATAAACCAGACTTCGATGAACTTCCTCTTCGACTGATATTCCAGGTACTAGGCTCAGACTCGCATTTCTTTCATTGCTGATCGATTGCGAATTTCATTCGGCTATAGTACAAATTGCTAAAAATTCATTTGACAAAACTGAACGGAAAAAAATCTTGACCTAGCGATTTCTGTCAGTATTGTGCAGGATCGTAAGGATTTATTCCCGTCGATAATTATCGCTTGGTTAATAGACGGAACCCGGTGAGTCTGTCGAAATCAGGAATTAATTACTTATGAGTCCGTTCATGAATATTTTTAGTGTTTGCTACAGGTAGGGATGAATAGAAACGCTTGTATCTTCTGAGCGTATCTCAAGGGCCCGTTGTGCTATTATTATTGCGTTATACTCATGATACTGTATGTTATCATTTCATTTCCTGTAACTTTTTATATTAGGGGGAGGGGGGTGGGTGTTGTCACAAGAAAAAGCCACAGGGGGCCGGAGTTGCAACCTTTATTATTATAATGATTATTGCTTCAATATCAGAAATATTTTACAATTGAATGATAATGAGATAATTGTGTAATAACAATGAATTATAATGTAATTATAAACAATGGTATTCTACCATACTCAAGCAAAACCTGGCCCTTAGCCAGGGAGGTTTTGATAAGGGGGGGGGGGGGGGGGTGGGGAATTGTTTACCCACTATGCAGACCATTTTTTTAGGTAGCTCATCCCAGTGGTACTTAAATTTCCACCAGTAGAATGGACCTTCCAGTCCCCACTGGCAACAGGCCTGCTTTGTATACTTTATTATGTTAGTAAATATTAGCACATTTATTTAAATAAATTAGGTAACTCCAAGAAATCACGTGAATTTTTGAGTAGCAATAAACAAACAAATGGCTATTGCCATCAGCCATTATATTCATCGCTGCCACAATGAACACAAGCCCGTACCCAGGCCCGTACCCAGGCCCCTCACCCAGGGCTCACAACGGTGGAGAGTCCACTACTGGCTCAAAAGACAAGCTATTAAGCAAAACTATAAAGCATAAGCGTCACTTTCTAAATAAAAAAAGTATATATATATATATATATATATATATATATATATATATATATATATATATATATATATATATATATATATATATATATATATATATATATATATAATAAATGAGCCCAAAGAGCGTCTATCAATTATTTACAAAATGTATATATAGTAAATCTCCATGCAGAGTACAAAAAGGAAAGAATGAAAGTGAATGACTGTGCGGAGTCTACAAGCCTGTGGAGAGAAAAAGCGTGATACCCAAGGAGATTTATACTGAATGTAGTCCCCTGCGTAGCTTCAAAGACGGAAAGCCGATAGAAAAATGTTAACATCTTTACTATAGCATATTAACGATCGCATGGGTTTTTATTTTGTTCGAACTTTGCTCCTAATTGCTAATAGATAATAATATGCAGACCCGTGGGGGAAGGGGGAGGGGGAATCGGTAGAGGCCGCGTTTCCACTTAGCTGCTAAATATCATCTAAGATACTCATAGCAATAAAACATACGCCATGCCTACCATATTTTAATGATCAGATCGGAAAAGAGTCACCGTGTTCGACCTTTGCTCCAAGCTGGCAATAATTGAATGGTAACATGATCATGCCCAGCCAGATATAGTTAATCACATACATAAAATAAAACCCATCTGACCTTAGTGACGTAGACAAAGCCAAAGTGCGATAGTTATTTAATTTCTCGACTTTATTGAGCCGACCCACCTTTTTCCGAACATGTTCTACATTTTCATTGAAAAATTCGGCCATTTAATTCCAGATTTAAACTACCATTTAATGTGGTCCAGACGGCCTTCGAGGAGCGGCTTGTTAGATGGTACGTTCTATCGGACCAGGTACTCGGATCTACCTCAAGGACCAGGGGAATTCAAGAGCGGTTCAAGCCTGGCTTTGGCCTGTCTGGGATGCTCTTTTGGTCTTGGAAATTTGTGGCGATTCCCGAGCAGTGTTGCCAACAACTGTGGAAAGGATGGTAGGTTTTTTTTTTGCTATTCGCCGTCTTCTCACCCCGACAATTCTAACTTATCAGTATTCGTTTTTTTTATTGACCCAAAGTGTGATGGTCAGAGTTGGAATACTCCCCTTTGTCACACAAAAAGGGTGGAAAAAAGAGTGGTTTCTAAATCGTTTTACGGTTATGAACCCCCCCAAATTAAAATCGTTATAAACTCGCACCAAATGTTTTATCAATTGAAAATTCTGATGTCTCTCTCGAGGTCATCCAAGGAATGAAAATGTTATATAACCATATCATATTTGATTCCTTTGGCACAAAGATTTTGAACATATGCTTTTGTGCTTTACGTAAGAAGTAGGCACCTCCACAAACATCACTTACCATTCTTTTTTAATCCACAGTTTCCATAATACATCCTTTCTTACTGGAGATATTAGGTAACCTTGGCCAAAGACAAAGCAAATGGTGCACCAGAGATTATGAATAAATCCTACCAACGTGACTTTATATCTTGTACAATACTTGAATCTCAACACTGTTATTTTATGAGTTTTTTGTGTGTGAATCCTTCATAGTTCCTAGACAGTTTATTCGGATAACTTACGTAACGTTATTTTAAACAAGTGTTTAGAGGAGCCGACAAGTCCGTTGTCTGGAAAGCAAGAAGCTATTCCTGGCCCGAAACTAGTGTTCTGTTGTCTTCTTTTGTCCCCGTGTTTGTTTTCCTGTCTGCCTTGTTTTCGAGTTTAAACAACACCTTTTAAAGAAAGAATATTGTTTCTCTTGAAGAGACAGCTGTGAAAACGAAACTCCATACTTATACTCGCCAAAGGAAAGGGCAGTTTAACACAGACCCGAACACAGCGGGATATCGCACGATGCACACGAAAAACAAATAATTTATAATCAACCCTATAGCTTTTATTGACATAAGATGAATTTATTAAAGGGTAAATGAAGGAAATGGTAAATAAAATTCGTTAGAATCGACACGACGCATAGTTTCTTATGCATTCTTTAGGCTAAAAATTCAAGAGCATACAACGAGCCGCCCTTCCCGAAAAACGTTAAAATGGCATATTTCGTCGCTTGTATATGTTCTGATGCCGAAAATATCAATTTAAAAAGCTGCTGGAAAAATATATATATATGTTCCTTTTTCCCAGGAGAGACCATACGTTTTTTCCCAGCCAGCATTGGTTAGAATATTTTTTACCAGCTAGCAGTGGTTAGGCATTCTAGAACATGAATAATTTCCCGTATAACCGATCGGGAATTTATTTTTTTCCCAAGCATTTGTTCCATCCCACCAAAAAAAATATCACAAAGATCACAACTAGCTCGACTTCACAAATTTGCCAGCAGAACCATTCGGGACGATTTTTTTCCCAGCAACCGAGGGGTCTAACATCTTCCCAGTCAGCAAAAAAAAAAGGCTGCGGAACAGATCCGTTGTGTTCCTTGAAAATTAGTATGACAGTGGCATAAAACACATTTCATATGCAGCATGAATATGGTTACCCTGGGTACCAGAGTCTCGAGCTTCGTTCGTTTACTGTGCGCCTTACGGAGTGAAGCCCGAGCCTCTGGTTCCCAGCCCCCCCCCCCTTCTTCTACTAACAAAAAAAAAACGGGCTGTCTACGTCACTAAAATATGTATCCAGTGCTGGTACACTATACCCACCCCCAGATGATTAACAGTACTCGTACAGTATCCCCTCCCACAGCATGTCTACGGTGCCCATATATGTACTTTGCTCTCTCATAGGCTGTCTGCAGTACCTGCTAGTGTGGTTTATATTCCTGTTCACCTGGTGCATACCTATCATCATTATCGAGTTCGCTGTGGGTCGCTACACCCGTAAGAGTACGTTACGCTCCTTTCGTATCCTGGTGGGGCCCTGGTCTTTATGGTGTGGGGCGTGGCTGACTTTGGTGACCACTCTTATCTCGTGAGTATGTACAGGGAAGACGTAAGGGTGGGTGGGTAAGAGACTACACGATGATAAACCTGTGAAAAATGCATGCAGCCTAGATCAAACAGAACAAAATCCACAGAGAAAGGAGGACAAAAAATACAAGCACGTCTGACCCCCTCTCTCTCTCCCTTCATTTTTCTAATGGTCCGCCCCTCGTTTTTGCTCCAGTTCCCGCGCGGAAGTCGCATGGACTTCATTATAAGTGTCGTACGTCTCGTAAGTATGCAAGGCGGACCATAGATAAATTCTTCTTGACATTTTTTGTTTAGCATTTCTAATGGCGGATGTTGAATAACAGGCGCGGAGCCAGGGAAATGTGCTTCTCCCCCCTCCCCCCTTCCCAATTCCCCCTTCCCCCTTCCCCCTTCCTCCTTCCCCCTTCCCCCTTCCCCCTTCCCCCTTCCCCCTTCCCCCTTCCCCCTTCCCCCTTCCCCCTTCCCCCTTCCCCCTTCCCCCTTCCCCCTTCCCCCTTCCCCCTTCCCCCTTCCCCCTTCCCCCTTCCCCCTTCCCCCTTCCCCCTTCCCCCTTCCCCCTTCCCCCTTCCCCCTTCCCCCTTCCCCCTTCCCCCTTCACCCTTCACCCTTCACCCTTCACCCTTCCCCCTTCCCCCTTCCCCCTTCCCCCTTCCCCCTTCCCCCTTCCCCCTTCCCCCTTCCTCCTTTTCCCTCCCCAACTTGTCCCCATGGAAAACTCTTACTAGAGTTACGCATTGGCTGGGCTGAATCGCAGTTTTTTATGTTTAGGCTGGAGCATTAAAGTTTTTTATCTAACTAGCTACTCTTATATCATGTTCTAAGTGCGAAAGAAAACGTAATCGTTTCAACCGATTCCGTCTTTTTAACCGTCCATATAGTGTTGAAGAGTCGATAATGTTAACGATAAGTCAGCGAAATTGTCCTGGGGCCGGTTCGCGCTTATCCGCGGATAAATATGGTTATCAAGACATTTGATTGGATAACAACCTTATTTAACTCTGTGTTAGCTTTAACCTGCTTTCTAGGGACCCGGCCCTGATTACCATGTTTTTGCTGGCCGCCATCTTGAAAAAGAGGTCAAGACTAACGTTTTAGATTTCTGCTACATGACGAAAAAAACATGACTTGACGTTTCCAGTAAGCTCATTTCACATCGAATAAGGCGGAAAATTCCCCTAAATACTTAGTGAGTAATATTAAACAAAATATGAAATGCGACTTTTTTTAATCGATGCGACTTTTTGTAAAGTGACATTGGGTATATGAATTTCAGAACTGATGGCCATTGTGAGAAATTGTATCTTCTTTCTCCATTTCTTCGAGGTGCGCATGTTCAGGGTTTTCCCGTCATGTCGATGACTGCAGGTATCGTGGTGGTACGTCCTCTTTGAGCCATTGATTAATATGTCATCTTATATATCTGTAGCTGTTACTACGCGGTGGCTGTTGGCTGGTGCATGTACTATCTGTACCGCTCCGTGTTCTACTCTCTCCCCTCAACCTACCACGAGAGCAAGGAAATATGGAACTCTTTACTGGTACGTTACTTTCGTCACACAATCACCGTTACGCATGCTGTAACGCATTTTCGCCATCGCGCATGATCTGTATTGATAAGGGATAGCTATGGACCTGATCAAGTAATTATTTTGTTATTTTCCTTGTACACACATTGAATATTTTGGTCGATATTTTTAATTTGTTTAAAACATTATTGCTTTTTTATAATAAATTTTTCGCAAAATAGAACGAAACTACCTTGGAACATATCAATATATCAAAGTGGTATAGTAAGTGGGGGTTTTAGACCGGGCGGATCAGGGGGAATCTGCGGATCCGCCGTGGAGTCTCCTGGGTGACGATATTGTATTGTCGATACAGGAAGTGACGTCACAGGCAAAAACAATGAGCTGTCTGGGCTCGCCTAGGCTTGCCCGACCGTAGTGATACCATAATTAGGGGAAGTGAAAAAAACCTAGCTGTGGGTGGTTTCAAGGTGGCCTAAATAATAGGTTGATATATAAAGAAGAACAGTCCTTTTATAAAGGGTGCAAATAAAGACAATAGTTTACTCTTTGATATATTTATTAAAAAATAAAATGATGGTTGAAGGCTTTCATAGAAAGTGCTCAATACTCGAAAGTAGAGCGGTGTATAGTGTTGGTTTGAGAAAAATACAAACTACATAGGTTTCCCTACAGGTCTGTTTCGTGGTTGCCCACTCATCCCCTGATGAGTGGGCAACCACGAAACAGACCTGTAGGGAAACCTATGTAGTTTGTATTTTTCTCAAACCAACACTTTATTAAAAAATAGATAGCGCTATTATACAGGTTATACGATGATATATAGAGTATACACATGGGCTAGTATATTATATACAAAACTAGAAACGTGGGTAATAATTACTAAATAACATTTTTCTATAAAATTCGAAATATTATGTTATTTTATATGACAAACTTTGCGATTGTAAGCATACTACATAGGTGTAATAGGTATATAGATAACTAGTGTACAGATGTATAGGTTATGATAGGTACTAAAATCTGCAACGGTCTTATAGAATACTAGTGTAAAATTATAGGCTGTATAATAAGTACTTCTTAGCCAAATAAGACTTATAGAACCCTTTATAGACAGCGATGATATTTATATTACATTGGAAAATGTCTAAGAAATGATAATTAAACTGTTTGAAAAGCCTTTTACTACCGTAATGGTTTACAGGAGCCCTATTATGTATTTTCCAAAGACAAGTGTCCTTCCTTTTGTTTGTACACAAACACACACAACAGTCAGAATCCTCTCAGTATGTTAATCAAAGTCAACTAAACATACAACTCAGCCCGGTGTTTGTAAATCTTGAATTACTATCTCATAACATGGCATAGGGTCTAGGTACTGTTCTTCGAGACCTCTCCTCATAACCCTTTCCACATCAACGGAGATTGAACCCTTTTTAGTATGTTCTAAATTGTTCTATATACCGCTAATGTTTTCATTATAAACGCTCCAAAGTTCTTAAGTCGTGGTAGAGCGTTTCTCGGTGTCCCCACTTCAGTACATTGAAATCCAGTTTACTGGCGGTTCTTTCGCACTTTTTCTTTTGGTAACACCTTTCTTCGCCGCTTTTCCGCATGCTCTTTTAAAGTATCCATCTTGTCGTGATCGAGAGCGTTCGTAAATCACTTCTCCCTTTTCGTGCGCTTTATGTTTATTTTCTTTGTTCTTCAAACTCCTTTTCTGAATTATCCAACTTGTTTTCATACACAATGTATTTAACTTTTGGTTGAAGTTTCGCTTCTTGTAAGAACTCTCTTCGCTCGGTAGAATCTAGCGAATGCCCACCGGCAAGATGATTCGATAATCGAACAAGATACTTTGCACCACATCTCGGAATCGGGCAATCACGGCAGACACGCGTATAAACCATGTTCACTGCTCGACGTCGTAGCTCAAATGATTCAAGTCTTTAAAGTAATCGCTTGATATAGAAGGTCCAGAAAGGCTATAAAACAGGACAAGAAGGGCAAAACCAGGTCGATCAAGCCAAAAACCAGGCCAAAAGTGCGGAGCAGGATAGTCCTTTCGTTCCGAGACCACAACATAGGAGTATCCACAAGCTTGATGGTGCTGGAATTTTTCCGTAGAAGACTTGTTTTGGTCTTGAGCGGTGGACTGTATTTTTGTCGTCAGACTCTCAAAATCAGCGTAGATGGTAAAAGGAAGGCGCAGCTGCTTGTGATAATCTCTAAAGCTAAGAAACATGTTTTCTTCTTTCGGGAGCTCAGTTCTCTGGGCGCCATGCTGACTGCATAGTAGTTGATGATCATCCAACAAATCCTGACGCACGAAACCGTGAAGACAGAAGGGGCAGTAGAACATCCGACCCTTGTGCTTGGTTTGACGGGAAAGAAAACGGTTCAGATTCCGAATAAGGCAGTAGTGTCGCCTCTCTCCCTGGGAGTACAGTAACAGGTTGATGTGAGTGGAAAATCGTTCCTTGCTAATATGTAGAGGCAGTAGAACATCCGACCCTTGTGCTTGGTTTGACGGGAAAGAAAGCGGTTCAGATTCCGAATAAGGCAGTAGTGTTGCCTCTCTCCCTGGGAGTACAGTAACAGGTTGATGTGAGTGGAAAATCGTTCCTTGCTAATTTGTACTGGAAACGGAGTCCCCTGTTCGTATCCAAACACATTGACAGCAATCTTGTTCTGCTTCTCGAACTTTGGGATCTTATCGAGTGAGACCATGATTCAGTCTGACAAAGTCAACCAACCAGCTGCTAGTGTTTCAGATCACCATGTAACTCCAGTAAAACCTCAGGATAGTTCTGTTACCCAAACTCCTGTGCTGAGGAGATCTCAGAGAGTTGTCAAACCGGTTGTCAAACTAGATCTATAAGTAGTTGTGTTCAGGGTATAGTTAACTCCTCCTTTTAGGGGAAAGCAGTGTAATGTATTAATACCCATGATGCTTTGCGAATAAAGTTGTTGTAGTTTGCTGACTCATCGAGTGGTCGTCTTTCTCCATGTAGAGTTCGTTTCCCCAAAATACTACAACAGGGAATTCAATGCCTTCAAAGTTAAGTTCGTTCGCATAGGGTGTGTATTGCTGTACTCGTTCGGAATGCCGTTCCACAGGATGTAGAGCCGCTAGGACACTCCACATGAAGCACTTGTTATCATTGTTTTTGATATTCACCTCCACTTTTCTGTTTTTTTTAATTTCTTAGGTAACGGGAGATAACTAGAGCCTTTGAGGGATTTGTAGAGATCCACATTCAAATCAAGATGTAGAATTTCATCAATAATCTAACCTCTGCCTTCCCTTTGGTACTAAGCACAGTTGTTTAAAATCTTCAGGTTCGCATCGCTTACTTGTTCTTCTAATTCACTGGGGTTAACCGCCGTCATGCAAAAACTACCAAAATGGGGTTCCGAGAACGTCTAAACCGTCAGCCTTGTGCTTAACAAACTTGACTTTCGCATTGGTAAACCACTTTATCCCTCTTTTCGATGCTAACTCTTCTCTCAGACGGTTTAGCAGATATCTTTTCTTGCCGGATAGAAACACCCTCAGGTCATGTTTTTCATGGGATCGTGGTTTGTACTTGAAACTCTTCAAAGATTCCATCATAGCAGAGGTAAATTCACAGGGAGTCTCAGCACCTGTATCTTCAGCAACTTTCTTTACTTTGTCAAGCTTCTCTCCGCCTCCGTCCTGGTTTACTCTCACTCGCTTTTTAGAGGGCTCTGCGCCGTCTCCATCTTCAGATTTTCTTTTAAATCTTGGTTAAAATACCTGCAAATATCTTCGTGTTCCTTTAGCTTGTCTTTGCGATAAAACAATTTATTGCAATGACCGCAGGCGATTGTTTTCTTTTGAGCGTGTTTTTCTCGTGCCGCTTTAATATATCTTTCCGATTGAATGATTTCTGACATCGCTTACAAACAAATACTCGATTGCCATGAATAGCTTTCTTGTGACGAACTAAATTCGTCTCTTGGGTGAACTCCTTGCTGCAGGTGTCGCAGACGAAGGTCATCTTGAAGTCTCTGAGCTTCCTTGAAGGGACGAGAACCTCTACATGTGCGGATTAGAACCGAGGGCTCTATTTATACCCGCACTGAACAAAGGCTCTTGTGATACCGGCTTCACCATTGGTTGAAGCCGAAAAAGGTATTGTGACGTCGTCAAAGCTGGGCATGTAGACAAATTTCAGAAATAAACGGCTAGGCAGCGAAATAGCCTGACTATTGCAAACCACCCGAAGTCTACCGAGGTGAAGATGCGTTGGACAAATTCCTAGAGTCCTTACAGCAAGAAGAAAAACATATCACAAATCTGCTGCAGCACATCGAACCCATGAATCTCACTCCTCAAGAGGAAGAGGCATTTCGTCGGGCATCCATTTGCGGAGACGAACTGGGTGCTGACCGAGTCAGAGATCATTGCCATGTGACAGGTAAATGTCCATTTAAGAGCTTTAATGCATGCGTCGAGCGGGCGTTGCAGCTGTTCTTGCGGGCGTTACAGCCGTTAATGCGGGCGTTACGGCTGTTTTTACGGATGTTGCGGGGTGTCTTGCTATACTAAGATCATCTGTATCACCTACCTATTTTGGCTTTAATTATTATTTCTCATCTACAGGTGTGTTTAGAGGTCCTGCACATAACTCCTGCAACTTGAACATCCAATTCACCTGCCGCATCCCTGTCGTTCTGCACAACCTGAGGGGTTACGATTCGCGTCTCATCATGCAAGGGCTCGGAAAGATTAAAGACACACCCATCTACTGCATTCCCAACAATATTGAGAAATACATATCTTTCTCTCTGGGAAAACTGGACTTTATCGACTCTCTGCAATTCATGAACGCGTCATTGGACAGGCTGGTCTCTAATCTGGCCAAGGAAGGGAGAGACAAGGAAGGGAGAGACAAGGTCCCTTTGTTATTGAGAAAGGGGGTCTATCCTTATGACTATATGGATAAGTTCCAGGAATTACAACTCCCTCCCAAAGAAGCATTTTATAGTAAACTGAAAGAAGAACCAATCAGCGACGAGGATTATGAACATGCACAAACAGTGTTCGCTGCCTTCCAACACCAGAACCTTGGAGACTTCCATGATTTATACCTTCTCTCCGATGTGCTTCTCTTAGCCGATGTCTTTGAAAACTTCCGGAGTATCTGCCTAAGCTACTATCAACTAGACCCCGCCCATTTCTTCACCTCGCCTTCTTTAGCTTGGGCTGCCTGTCTTAAGATGACCGGGGTGGAGTTGGAGCTACTGACCGACCCAGATATGTACTTGTTCGTAGAGGAGGGGGTACGAGGCGGGATATCGATAATCAGTAACCGATATGCGAAGGCTAACAATCCATACGTCCCTGGTTACCTGGCATCCCTAGACACCAATTATATCACGTACCTCGATGCTAATAACCTTTATGGTGAGTTTCATTATATCTTTTAAATGATAGCTTGTGTGTAAAGTGTCATTCTTTCGACCCCCCCCCCCCCCCCACCCCCACCTTGGTGTGCCCTTTGACCTCCCACAGAAACCGCTCTTAGATCAAGAACCTTTGTTAATTAGTATTCTATCTTTGTTTCAAAGGATGGGCAATGAGTCAGCCTCTCCCTAAAAGCGACTTTGCTTGGCTATCGGAACAAGAGATACGCGATTTTGACGTGATGGGCGTGGCTGATGATAGTGAGGAGGGCTTCATTCTAGACGTAGATCTCGAGTATCCCAAAGAGCTCCATGACCAGCACTCCGACTATCCTCTGGCACCTGAGAAGAGGAAGGTGTCTGCTGACATGCTGTCCCCTTACTGTCAGCAGCTCAATGAGGAGCTTCATCTCGGCGGCGCACTCGTCCCTAAACTCGTCCCCAATCTCCAGTACAAGTCGCGCTACATACTCCACTATCGTAACCTCAAGATGTACCTCAACCTTGGCACGAAGCTAACCAAGATTCACCGTGTCTTAGGGTTCACACAGAACACCTGGCTAAAAGAATATATCGATTTTAATACTGAAAAAAGGAAACAAGCGGTTAACGACTTTGAGAAGGATTTCTTTAAGTTGATGAATAATGCAGTCTTCGGGAAGACTGTGGAAAACTTGCGCAAGCGGGTGAATGTCAAACTAGTCACAGAGAAAAAGAAACTAATCAAGCTGAGTGCATCTCCCTCCTAAGACTCTTTTCGCATCTTCTCTGAAGACCTCGCCGCCATTAACATGAAGAAAACCAAGCTCTACTTGAATCGCCCGATATATGTGGGATTCTCTCTTCTTTACCTTTCGAAAGTACTGATGTACGACATTCATTACAAACACATGATTGCTAAATACGGGTCTTGCTGTAACCTCTTGTTCACTGACACGGACAGCCTCTGCTATAGTGTCGAGACTACGGACATCTACCGCGATTTCCTAATCCCTTGGCTGGTTCGCACGTTGTAGACCTAGTGAGTGACTTTTTAAAAGCAAGAAAAGGATTTGACCCAGTGGGTTGGGAAACCTTTGCCCGAGGCTTAGAGGAGGAGGCGAGGATGAACACGCCGGAGGACCTAGTACGTAATCAAGCCCGAAGGATGGTGATGCGAGATCACAAGGCAGGAAAAGAAGCACTCCCTTCCTATACACCGCTAGGAGCCACGCCCTCGGGACCTGAACGAAGTAACAATTGAAACGCCAAAAAACGGCTTAGACAGCGATGGTTAAACTTGTAATAGTCTCTGAATAAACAACAATGTTCACAACACGTGCGTCTTTTATTTATTGGGCCTAGATATTTGATGGGTTACATGTTTTTGGTTGCTAAATACGTGAGCATAATGCTTCATAATAAAGTGGTACACATATTGATCGTTCAATTTAGTATTGGATAAGAAGCTTTTTCAATGTTTGGCGTAGATACCCCTCGACTGCGAAGAAGTAAAAAGTACAAGCTATAGTGTCCACAGACATTGGAGTCTATACTTTGAAGACATCGATTATTATAAGTCCATTCTTGGCAGTGTCGATCCAAAAATACTTCGAAGAGAGAAGTATAGGCTTGGGGTGCTTCTCCGTATGAATCAAAGAATGTTCCCATTTTATCTTCGTTAACAAACATGCTGCACCAATGGCTTCCTGGTTTGTCGTGGGGGTCTACGTTCATCACCAGGGCCGCTGGGTAGTCGAGTCCCTTGGGAAGTCGATCTGATGGGTACACCCCTTGGAAGTAGTGGCGGGTGTAACGATCTCCTCGCAAGACTGTGGCAATCTGGCTGGTGTTCATTTAACCGCTCCAGTTGTAAGTCACGTTTCGATTGGAGTCGATCTCGATCAGCGAGTCGAATTCGGCGTACAGAATGCAGTTGACGGTGTCCTGGAGCCCCTCAGCAAACTGAGCCGAAACGCGGCGATTCCCTTGTTTTATAGGGGAGACGTGAGGGCCAGCGGCAAGATCAGGGCTAAGATCGAACCCATAGAGGAAAAGCCTTGTGGGAAATCCTCTCTGGGGATCTGGTTTCCTGTGTCGTGGAATAGAGTCCCAGCTCCATGAAACAGACTTATATATCCCTCCAGGTATTTGTTCTCTTCAAATTTCAGCTGGATGGCTTTCATGGGAGTGGCATCGCCATTCACATAGACTCCGACTTCGGTCGACTTTAAGTGCTGGAAGCTCCAGGGATTCTTTTTATAATCTCCCACGAAGGCAGACTTATCGACAAATCCCACATAGAGCCTTCTGGGAATGGATCCTAGGAGCACGTCGTCTTGGTTAAAGGATTGGTTCCCTCTAGAGATGGAGATGGTCTTGCACTCCACATGGCGAATAGGGTAGAGAGCAGGTGACCTCTGCAAAGCAGTTGTGATACCTAAAAAGGCGTCGTTGGTCAGTTTGACTTTACGCACAGACAGCCTGGCATCCGTTATAGTCACTTTAAAGGTAGCACCAGCCGTGGGAGACACTAAACAAAAGGCGTTCTTGCTTCGGTTAAGTCGAATGCGGACTGTGACCCCGTTCAGCAGCAAACGGTCTTGGTGAAACAAATCCAGGTGTAAAGGACCCATGATCTCCACCAGTTTACTGTTCTTGATCAATTGGTGACGTTTGAACAATCCCTCGTTTCTCGTGGCTGCGGTAGCCAAGGGGTTCATGGCCTCCATTCTCTCTGGGGTGTCTCAGCACCCAACTGGGAATTCTTGGCATCATACACAACCATTCCTCTTACGCTTCCCTAAAACTTTTTCTATTTGGTACACTTCATCTCTTTTCTCTACTTCTTGAAGCTCGGGTTCGTAAAATACGCCCTCTGTACGTTAGCCTTGCTGGTCTCTTAAGCGGTAGACAGGGGGTCTTCTTCTAAGTCGTTCCGCGATAGTGAAAATTTCAATACTCCAGTTGGCCTTGTATCCTTTGGTAAAAAGACGTTTGGCTATGCTTATACGCGCTTGATCCCCAACTTGGAGTCCGAATCGTATTGGAGGTTTAATCGATATTCCGTACAGAGTATACCATTTTTCAACATCAATGGGACGCATGTGGATACTACGATGATACGCGTGGTTATACGAGTGTAAGAGTTCCGGTAAAACGTCAAGGTACTCGTGGGTGTTCTTGTACGTGAAGTATTTCCACATTTGTCCTTTCAATGTTCGGTTGAATCGTTCTACTACAGAACTCTTTGTCTCGCGTTTGTGGTAAAAAAACGGACACCTTCACTGCTGAGATAAGCTTG
This sequence comes from Nematostella vectensis, assembly GCF_932526225.1. Taxonomy (NCBI): domain Eukaryota; kingdom Metazoa; phylum Cnidaria; class Anthozoa; order Actiniaria; family Edwardsiidae; genus Nematostella; species Nematostella vectensis. The sequence goes on from NC_064044.1 coordinate 9,403,624, forward strand.
AAACGTTCTGTTTAGAAACTCAGTCCCTTTATCTGTCTGAAGGATCTTCGGTTTTTGCGACTTGAATACCCGCTTAGAAGTCGCCGTGATCTCGGTCCCTGTCTTAGTTTTCAGAGGAATAGCTCAAGCTACTTTGCTGAATATATCAATAACGGTTAAAGGATATCTATATCCTTTATTGAACCTACTCAACGCCGACATGTCAACGAGATCGGCTTGGTACTGGACATGGGGGCCACAAGTTATAACTCAGTTTTGCGTAAAGTTTCGGCGTAAAGGTCTAAGGATGTATACGTGTCTGGTGCTTTCAGCCAACTTTGCACATCTTTGCGTTTTATACCTTTCAGTCCTCTTGACTTAGCAGCACGAAAGACCGCCTCTACACCTGAAAAGCTAGCCCCGCTTTTTGGAGCATAATACATTTCTCGCAGTCCCTCCTCGTAGGGGCCCTTTGCCTCCATCAATTTGCGACTGTTCTATGGTAATCTGTCCACCACAACAAGCCGACATACAGCGGACCCTCCTAAAAATGTCACGAAGTGCCAGTTGAGGGAGACCCGAAAGACACCCACACCCCATGGCGAGGTCTACCCGATTAAAGGTAACCTTTTAGGTAAAGCGCTTTTATACCCTCCATTGACAGTCATGCCTGACTACCTTACAACAGAGAACACATTCTCTAATGCGCATTCGTGGCTCGAGTCTTCTAAGGGGGTAAAGATAGTCTTGAACCAAACAGTTAATAAGGGGAATATTGATTAAAACCAACATAGCTGTAAAAATGTCGCTCCTACGGTGGTCATACCCAGAATGAGGGAGATTGAAGAACAGCCACGCTTTTTATAAAGCGTGATGACTAGGCACCATTCAATTTAAAAAAAAGAGCTATGTTATTTGATTTCCAATCTTTTATTAAAGACACACACTAAAGTAAATTACAATACTATTGGCTAGATTAGCTCGATTAGTTCAAGCCCTCGTACAGACGATACAACGACCCCCATAGCTCAGCTGCCGACCACATACATAACACGGATATTTCTTGGAGGATAGAGCGCAGGTCATCGAGTCTGACTCTCCTATAGCATTCTGCCTTTCCAATATTGATCTTGGTGAGTTGGTAAGGGTTTTCTCAGACTCTGGAATAGACCTTGCTTGCTTCTCTGGTGGTTGGTCATCGGAACCAGGCTCATCGGGATACTTTGCCTCAAACCGATCCAAGTCTGGGTTGTCAGGATTCTAATTAAAATGTGAATCAGATCTTCCATTTCACTAAACACCCTATACAATGCAAAGAACTCATCCACTGTCAGTGTGACACCATCCTTTGTAGGGAAGCTACCACCTGGAGTCTGAATAAATTTTCGGACATGGACTTGAGGTTTCCCCCGTAACTGAGTTACACAAGCAAAATAGCCACGAGGAGCTTGTAAACGACTTGCATCTTCGGTGGTCAGAGCAAAATGATGCAAGGAGTCAGAGACCTTGCATTTATAGGGATCGAAAACAAATACAGTAGAAATAGAATAGATGCGACGGCCGTCGGGACTGAATGGCCGTCGGAATAGAATAGATGTGACGGCCGTCGGAACTGAATAGCCGTCGGGATAGAATAGATGCGACGGCCGTCGGAATAGAATAACCGTCTATGATTTGCCGTCGGAACTGAACGCAAAATAATGTATTCCCCCTCAAAATTAATATTCCCCCTCAAAAAAGGGCTAATTCCATACCTACCCTACTAATCAATTTTGTTTTTAGAACTGTTCTTTTTCTTGTTTTTTTTTTTTTTTTTTTTTAATCGCCCTACATTTGTAAAAAAAAAACTAAACCCTAACTTGACGACTATTTAGAACACAGCGCGTGCTCTACTGATTCCTTTCAAACGATATTGCAGTGCTCTCATTGGCCGATTGGTCTTCTGTTTTTGAGCGTGTTACTGGCGGGATTATGCTTGGTCTGCGCCGTCAGATCCATCGAGCTAGTCACCAGGCTCCTCGTACCCCTGACACTTGTCATTGTACTGGTGGGCGTGGTCTGGTCTCTGACTCTGAAGGGGGCAGGAGTAGGCATCACGTACCTCTTTACACCCACATGGAGTAAGTTGTACTTGGAGGGGGCATTTTTAAATCGGGTTAAAAATGGGGTTAGGGGGATGGCGGTTAGGCGAAGTTCTGATTGGCGTGGTCGGGTCCCTGACTCGCTCTGACGTAATAGGCATCACGTACCTCTATACACCCACATGGAGTAAGTTGTACTTGGAGGGGTATTTTAAAATGAGGTTAAAAATCAAGATGTGGTTAGGCGGAGTTCTGATGGGCGTGGTCGGGTCCCTGACTCGCTCTGACGTAATAGGCATCACGTACCTCTATACACCCACATGGGTTAAGTCTTATCGGAACAGAAGAGGATATATTAAAAGACCCCCCCTAAAAAATGGAGAGGTTATGTAGAGGGGTAGGGTGCGTCCGGGCGTGGTCTGGTCTTGGCGGACACTAGAGGGCAGGTCTAGGGGTCACATGCCTGTTAACACCAACATGGAGTATTAAAGTTGTACTGGAACGGGGTATTAAGATCCCAGGAACAAAGGGGGGGGGGGTCAAATGTCAATATAACAATAGAGAAATAATGTAGTGGGGGGTAGTGTGAGGGGTTAGTGTGCGCCACACCAACATGGAGTAAATCGTACTGGAAGGCGGAATTAAGATTTCACTCAGGGTACAAAAGGAGTGCTTGGGGTATGGTCATGGGTACTTGGTACTTTACTTATGGATCATGGGTAGTTGGGGTATGGTCCGTTTTGATGGGCGTGGTATGGGGGCATGAATATATATCACGTACCTCTCCTTACCGTTGTGAAATACGTCGTCTTACTTGGAAATGGTATTGTATTGAGATACCAGGGAGCAATGGTGGAAATATTAAAGAAAAGGAGTTCGGGGCAGGGTGCCCTCGGATGGGCGTGGTCTGCTTTCTGACTCTTTCAGGACAGGGGTAGGCATCATCCATTCATGCAATCATTGTACCATCATAGAGTAAGTCGTACTCGAAAGTGTGACATAAAAAATCAGAAAAGGGTGTGGTGATGGGGGGAGGGTGAGGGGGTAAGTTCAATTCACCCGCTTTCGGCTGCTTGTTGACATTCGCTCGAGTGTACGTTCTTTTCTTATTTAAGGTTTGCTTTTCAGTTTGTGTTTAACGATTCAAAACATTATTTGATCTCTAGGTAAATTGCGGAATTTGTCGTTATGGGTAGACGCTGCGAGTCAAAATGCGTGGGATACAGGTAAATCATGGGTGTAAATCATAGTTTAGCGGTAGTGGTTTGGTGAAGATGATGACCTCAATACGGTGACAGTGACAAAAATAGTGACAATACCAATAGCGATGATTAAATGGTAGTGATGATGATGACAAACGTTGCCAATAATAATGTCAAAGATGAAAATACGATTATTAATTATATATACGAATCAGAATCTATGTTTGTATGTTTGTATCGAGACAAATAATTTGGACCCACATTTGATTTAGACTTCACCCTAAATGATGCACGCTCAATAGATTGCGAGTAGTAAAAGTTCGATGCGGAGGTTCTGTTGCACACAATCAAAATATATATGATATTTGACTACATTAAAAGCTCGACGTTTGAATCGGCGGCGTGCCTTTGCCGTGCAGCACGACTGGTGCGACCGTGCCCAGCGCCATCGGCGCGGCAAGAGCGCGACGCATGAATCGGGCCTTAGATAACGACGTTGAAGTTGACCGAGGGTGCAGTGTGATAGTGATAGTGCTGACGTATATGATAAATTAAACAATATTTCTTCTCATTCCATTGGCAGGGGCCGGTATGGGCGTTTATCTAGTCTACGGAACATACATGACTCGAAGTAACGCGGTAGTGAAGGCTGGCCTTCTCTTACCGATCGTCAATAATTTGATAAGGTTCGTGTTTCCCTTTTTTCAAACTTTCTAGCTTAATTTTTATCTATGTGACCTTTTAAAGAAGGCCAATCATGCCGTCATTTTATGCTCCCGCTGAATGGCGATTGTGTAGTTCCAGAAAATATCCATACCCCCCCCCCTTCATTGAGGAAGGGGGGTTCAAACGCCCAGGAATTTCCAGAGGAGGGGGGGGGTTAAATTCCCCTTTTCCTTAAAAGTTACTGTATTTATTTTATTCCAGGGGGTTGGAAATTCCAGAGGGGTGGGGGGTCATACCTCAGACCTCTCAATAGGGGGGTATGGATATTATCTGGAACTACACATTCACACAAAGCATCCATTTCCATCATATCAGACATTATCAGACAAATGACATTCGTTTATTGTTATTTGAAGTTTCCTTGCGAATAAACCGCTGTATTTTCATTGATAAACAATATCCAAGGAGTAGGTGATCGTCGTTCTTTAAATGCCATTGTGATTATTGAATTACAGTCTGTTTAGCTGTATTGCGTCGTTTTCTGCCTTGTTCTCTTTGGAATCGCCCGGTTCCTATCGCCACCACCAAAACGTCATTCATATGCTGAACAACAGAACTGTCAACACTGGATTTACATTTATTTGGTAGGCGCTAGAATATATTTAAGTGATCCGATAATGATAATTGCAATTTGCATCAGATAATCTGAGAACAACCTTAAAAACATTTTAAGCTTTAGAATTATTTAAAAAAAAGACGGCTCAGCAATGTAATGTTCTTACATGAGATGACCTGATTCTAAGAACATGCTTATTTATATTTAAATGATCCGATAATAATTATGGCAATTTGCAAAATCAGAGAATATGAGAACAACCGTATAAACATTCTAAGTTTTAGAATTTTTTGAAAAAAAAAAAAGACCCATAAATGTAAGAACAACCGTAAATGTTCTTACATTTACGGTTGTTCTTACATTTATGGTCGACGTGTTCTTACATTTAAGGGTGTTACAAGCCTCAAGCCTCCACTCAAATTATACGTTCTTATAAAAATAAAAGTACATCAACTTACCCAGCTATATATGTTGTTTTTTTCTTTATTGTTGTTGTTATTGTTATTGATAGTTGCTTATCTCAGAAAATGGATTATTTGTTGGGGGTAGTGTACTTACATTGTTGATATTTTAATCCAAGGATGCCTTGCCTACATAACAACTCTGGTTCTGTTACTGGCCGGGTTATCAACTCTCTGTATTTCTTGTGTCTGACACTCGTTGGCCTTACATCACTCGCGGGCATGTTGGAACTCGCTGTTCATACTCTTCAAGACATAAAAGGTATATTGTTATTATTATTATATTATGATTATCATAAAATTATTTTTGCATGCAAAAACCCATATTATTGTTATAACTATTGTTGCTAGTATTATTGTTTTGGTTATTGTTATTATTTTTATGTCAAGTTAAAGAATGTTAATCAGCCTCTTTTTTTATTGTTTACTTTTTTGGGCTCAACACCAAAAATATGTTGAGTCGCGGGAATATTCATTAGGCGAGTCGACACCGAATGACCGTACTCAAAATCGTGTCCAAACTTTTGTGCCCTGCGAATCACCCTTTGAATGTTTATTTTTCAGTTCAGCGCAAATACGGTTTGCCGGTAGCGATGGCTGTGGTATTCCTAGGCGGTATACCTTCCGCTCTGGAGGTTGACTTGTTAGATAATCAGGATTTTGTCTGGGCGTTCACCCTTCTCATCTCTGGTCTCCTAGTCTTTGTTATACCAATTCGCTACGGAGTCTCTCGATTTCGTTGGGAAGTTATAAATGACGTAAGTGTTTTGTAATTGTAACCGTTTGTTGCCATCGCTGCTTTTAGTTTTTAATTCCTTCTTCATCCGAAATCATTGATTAGGAGCGTTTTCATTAGCCAGCACTTAAATGGTTTCCAATCACAATACCTCTCCACTATGGACTGACGAATCAAAGAGCACCAAATGCGACAGGCCCGTACACAGGATTTTTCTTGGGGGGGTGCGAAATCCGAAAAAGTGGACCTAACTTTTCCGGGGGGGAGGGATGGAATGAGTAGATAGACAGACAGACAGACAGACAGACAGACAGACAGACAGACAGGCAGGCAGGCAGGCAGGCAGGCAGGCAGGCAGGCAGGCAGGCAGGCAGGCAGGCAGGCAGGCAGGCAGGCAGACAGACAGATAGATTTCTGTGTTTCTCTGTTAAAAATCTGACCATCCCCGAAAAAACAAAAAGCGATTTTTTTTTATGCCTTGCAGTATCTCTATGGGACGTTTATTGTCGGATTTGGCTACATACAAGAATGATCTAGCTTAAGCTGTATGGTTTTGTCTACAAATAGCACGACCATTGGGAACCGAAAGTGGACCTTCGGCCGTTGTGGGGGGGGGGGGGGGGGAGGTTGCGTTCTGTGCGATTTAGTTTGAATGAAGGAAGATATAAAAGGATTTGTTAGTTGATAATTATTGAAGAATATTGTGTAGTTCCAGTAAGTATCCATACCCCCCATGGAGGGGATTGGAATTTCCGGGGAGTGGGGGGGGGGGGGGGGGGGGGGTGGGGGAAGGGTGTCAAACGCCTTTTTCCTTACCTCCGCACCCCTCCATGTCGACTTCATTCCCCCCCCCCCCGCCCCGAGAATAAAGAGCAATCTTCGAGCCCATTCCCTCAGCCATCATTATTTATACCTGCATAATTATCATCAACAACAGCTTCATCATCATCAACCCCATAACCAATTAAAATTTCTTCGTATTGAACGTCGATCCATTACTCCTTTGAAAACGTAAAAAAAGAAATGCGGTTTATTCTCAAGAAAACTTCGAAATAAATATCCACGAATACATTTGGAATTGTTATTTGAAATGGTACTGCTGATATTATTGAAAAAATGATTGAAAATATGGAATAAAAGCTTGATTTCGTTGCATGGATTGCGGGGCATGCGTTCATCCTTTGGCGATAGTAACACGTGCATTCTTGTTGCAGTTCAGCTTTGAAGACTGGACACTTCCGGGACTTTGGGATATCCTTGTTAAGTGAGTAGTGTTTAGTACAGTACTTATAAGAACCTAGAATTTAAGAACTTGTTAGCCTAAAAATAATAATTAAGACCCCCGTTAAATAAGAACCTATTTAGCCTAAAATTTGAAACAGGTACTTATTGTAAAAAACAAAAACTTTAAGGTCAAGCAGTTATATAAAAAATGTATTATTAAATCATTATTTTAGCATAACAATGGGAGTTTAAATATATTTCAAGGGGTCTTGAATACATATTGTACGAAGGCCAGGTTGGTATTGACATTTCATCAATCTAGATACCACACTTTTACCAGCCATTATAGTATATTTACTTTTCTTTAAAACTAAGAACCTATTTAAGAATAAGTAGCCTTAAATTTTAAATAGTACCCCTTAAATAAGAACCTGTTCAGGCTAACCTGGAAAAACCTAGGTTCTTATAAGCGGGCAAATTCTGTATAATACTACTAGCATTATTGTACGCACTTTATCGCTTCTGATTGGCTACAAGTACGGCGTCAAAATGATAATTATCAAGATCATCATCATCTATATTATCATTCTACAACATTATCAACCATCACCATCTTCTATAACATCATCATTATCATCATCACCATCTTCTTCATCATTATCATAGCCATCTTCATCTTTAATCATTGTCATCACCATCATCGTCTCATTATCATCGGTTTCAGTCATTTCCATAGTCACCATCACCATCATCATCATCATTATCACCATCTTTATCATCGTCTTCATTATCACCATCACCATCTTCTGTATCATCATCATCACCATCTTCTTCATCATCATCACCATCACCGTCTTCATCATCATCATCATCATCATCACCATCACCGTCACCATCACCATCTTTTTTATCATTGTCATCACCATCATCGTCTTCATTGTCACCATTATCATTCTTCCAGTCAGTTCCATAGTCACCATCACCATCCACAACGACCGCAATCATCTTAATTTTTATCACCATTACAAATACAACATTAAAATATGCGGGTTTTTAATCTTTAATCTCATGGTATTATATCTGCAGATATATTATGCCTTTGGAAGCCATAGTCCTTGCCGTTTTCTGGGTATATCATAACCACCGCTCATGGAGCAAGTTCGTCAAAGACTCCTTATTAATAGCTGTTATTCAGGTATGTGAGATTTACACTTCAAGGTACAAATCGCAATTGTTTAGAAAGACCTTTAAAGTGAAATTAAAGAGAAGTATCCTCCCTACGTTCTCTATCTGTTTTCAAGCAGACTATGCATACTGTATGTTACCAGTCCGCATGCAGTTATTTACCTGGTGGTTTTCGCTATGGATCGTGTCGTGGCCGCCGTCTTGTTTTCTTTTGCGCTGCCAGAACAACAAAACAACAACAAAAACAAGTCGCCCACTACTCGGTGAAGAGGAAAAGCACCGGGTAAACCACAGGCATCCCAAGGCTACTGTCAGTGGTTTATAAAGGAATGTATAGGAAATTTGTATGTTCGCGAAAAAAAATACTTTTTTGTGTAAAATAAAACTTTAGACCATGTAATATTGTGTTTGAGTCTTTCTTTATTTCAATTTTGCCGATAGAATTTCAGTACAGCTTGTTTGAAGCCCGCTACGAATTGTGTTCCTTACTTGGAACAGAAAACACAAAAGGCTTCAAACTCGCTCTACTGAAATTCTGTTATTGTTGACGCTGTTTTACCTGTGGGCTGTTCAATCATGATCGAGATCGGCTGCAGCCTATATTCTTCCACCAAAAAAATGCCTGATTTTCCCATCTCCTTTTCTTCAGTGGGTTGTCCTCCTGATAGCGCTTTTCCTCATTAACTGGGGCTGGATGCGATGGCGGCGATCAAGGCAACGTATCTACGTCACGAGGCCTAGTCTCCATAGTTACGGCTCAACTGAGCCCATTCCTCCTCGGCCTATCTTGCATGAAGAAGATTCTACTGGAGACGAGCATCCAAAACCTGATAAGAGTGGCGATATTGTACGGGGAGCTCGGGACGAGTCTAGACCTCGAAGCACAACTAAAAGAAAAAAGTCAAGACACAGAGAGAGACCGAGGAGAACTGGTGTTGAGGACTACTTTCGGGGGTCTGGAGATAAGAATGGCCGTCAAGAAAATGATGGACCGCGGAGAACTAGCACCGACAATACACCGAGAAAGACTGGTGTTGAGAATTCGCCGCGGGGGAATGATATTGAGAATAAACCGCGGGGGACTGGTACTGAATATAATTTAAGGAGTACTGATGACGAAAGTCGGACGCGGGGCATTGATGACGAAAATCGGCCGCGGGGGACTGATGACGAAAGTCGGCCGCGGGGGACTGATGCTGAAAGTCGGCCGCGGGGCATTGATGACGAAAGTGGGCCGCGGGGGACTGATGACGAAAGTCGGCCGCGGGGGACTGATGCCAAAATTATACCGCTGGGGACTGGTGCTGCTCAAAATGAACCGACTCCAAGTGACGGGACTTGTGCGGAGACGGGAGAACTGTGTACTCACATAGCCGTTAAACCACGTGGAGGCTTTGCTGAATCAAGCTCCTTGGATGAACATGGTCCGCCAATTGGTGCAGTCACCTCGGGTGATTCTGAAGAGTTTGTGAGTCGGGACAATGTTAGTATCAAAAGCGACCATTACCAGCCCTAAGCACATGTCACGCAACATGGTCACGGTACCGCGTGACTCTCACGGCCAGGCTTAGGTAATGCGTGACTCTCACGGCCACTCTAAGCTATTGCGTGACTCCCATAGCAACGTACAGATACTGCGTGACTCTCATGGTCACGCCACGGTAATGCGTGACTCCAAGAGAGCATAAGATAAGAGAGGGACACTTTGGCCACGCGCGCCATGTCGATTCCCATCCCATCAAAATAAAAAGAGCAAATCCTCACGCGCAGTGGTGGGGTGGTGGTTACTAAAAAGGCCAGGATGGGAATCGACATGGCGCGCGGATAATACTTAAGTGTCCCTCTCTTATCTTATTCTCTCTTGGTGACTCTTATTCTCACGCTGCGGTAATCCGATTCTTCCTAGAAGTTCCTAGAATTGGTTTATTACTTCTACAATTTTGAAAAAAAACTAAGATGTCAAGTAGGAAATCTGAATAAAATGCAATAAAAAAGTGACATATTATATGTAAATAAGTTTTAACTTAGTAAAAAATAAACTTAGTTAAATTAATCTCCTTTTATTTTATTGTTAAGGTCTGGATTTTTAATTTTTCGCTTATTTTCAAACTTTCAATCCAGGCGTGTAGCCACCCAGCTGTAATGTGTGACCCCAATGGTCACGCCACAGTGCTTTGCGACCCAACGGCGATGCGTGACACTTGCTGCCACGACGCGGTAATGCGTGACTTCCATGATTACACCAGGGTAACGCTTGACTCCCAAGGTCACGCCACCGTAATGGGTGACGATCATGATACGCACAGGCACTGTTTTCACTTTTTTGTTTACCGATTGCGTATCCAGGATTTGTTTAGGTTGAATGCTCGGGCAAAGATATTACGTATACAACTATTTCAAAAATCGTTGTCAGTGCAAACGTCATAAATAGCGATTGACAAGTGGCAAAAATGCTAATATAACATACGACTATCCATTTTATATAGTTAATCATCATCATCATCATTACCATCACCATATTCTTCATCATCACCATCTTCATCTTCTTCATCGTTGTTTGTGCAAACGGCAAAAAAGGAAGGCGATTGACAAATGACTCTACGACCGAAAGGACCCATGGAGATAATGATGGATGTAATGCCTGTTCCAAATTCAGAAAAAAAATGTTAATATAACATACGACTATCCATTCAATATAGTAAATATATGGTTCTGACATTGAGTTTATTACCTTTATTTTTGCAAATAATAACTACCCTTCAACACCATTCGGTCGTAGAACTGCCATTTGGCAATTGCCATTCGCCGTTCGCGCTGACAACATATAGGTGAAATAGGTGTAAATCTTCAAAAAGAGAAGACCAATATCTTGATATTGACGTAATATAAGATATTGCCGTAACCTTTGTATACAAGACCGATCTCCCTAGAGACCCCCCACCCACCCCCTGCCAAATGCCGTGAGGAGAAAGCATAACCGCTAAGTCTAGTTTTTTTCACTGTGTTTTTGGGCACTGAAAGTTTTTATGCTGTTTTCAAGGTCGGAGGTCAATAAATAACAGTCGAAACTCTCTGGGCGACCGCTTTCGTAATCGACCAGACCCAATAGCGACCACAATTTCAAACCACCAACAAAGTCTTGTTTTTGCAGCGCCGTTAACAATCACAATTTTCAGTTTAAAAGTGTCGTCACTGACGATGGCTTCGACTCGATTCGACTGTACTGCCCATCGTGCGTTTGTCTCTTGTCACAACCTCTGGTACCAGCTGTTCCCTTTTCTGTCATTACAAGTGAAGACGGTGTAACACACTGCCTGTCAGCTATGGTAAGACATGCCAGCTACTGTGTTCCTGTGTTTGGCTTGGCGCGCCCGCACCTGGAGCTGTATGTGCAAGAACGGCTGTGTGTAGGCGCAGCTTGGTAAACCTTGTACAAGCCTAAAAGGGCTGAGAAGCAATTGAGAAAAAAGGACGCCGATAGCTTCATATTAGTTTTTGACTCCGAAGCAGCGTTTTGCCATGAGGGTGCTTTACCTCTATTTAGTTGTCGCTTTCTGCGGTTATAATTCAGGTAAGTCATATTTAAAAATGTATTTTCGAGTGACGGAAGCCAAAAGATGATTTAGCTGTTGGAAATCGTCAGCGAGAAGTTTGCAGAATATTCAAAAGCTCAGTTAATTTTTTTTTCTCAACCAACCAATTTAAAAATCTTTCAGGACTTACTTCTGTTGACTTATTTTGTCCATTGCTATACAACACGATCGAATCCAGATTAGATAGGCTGTTTAGGTTTACCTGCTAGTCTAGTGTTAAATAATGTAGGTGAGAACGAGTGGCGTAGTGTCTTTTAGGCTAACTTTCTCGTCTTTCTGTCTACAGTACTGGGATTCCGATAAATAAATACTCAGCATCTCGAACATTTTTAACGAACTCGTAGTGCTTTTTCTATACCCCGCACTAGGTTACTTGGACCATTTTCAATTTCAGCCAAATTATAGCGCGCTTGTAAACACTGGGACAGATCTTTTTTCAACAGTGGTTGACAAAAAAATTATTTACAAAAACATTTTTTTTATTTCTGCGCTTTTCATTATTCTGAGACTCTCGCCGACGATTTTGAACAGCTAAATTGGCTTCTGGCTCCCGTCATTCAAAATCCCTTGAGCGTTTTTATTGGCCAGCACTGATGTATGGTTTCCAATCACGCCATATCTCCGCTGTCGCTGTCCAAGTCGCTGACCAATGAAGAAGCACAAAATGTTAAATTCTTTTAGTTCCGTAAGCAGGCCCGTACCCAGGATGTTTTTTTTTTTTTTTTTTTGGAGGGGGGGGGGGGGGTTTCTCTGATAAAGGGGGGGGGGGGGTTCTCTGATAAAGGGGGCGGGGTTCTCTGATAAAGGGGGGGGGGGGTTCTCTGATAAAGGGGGCGGGGTTCTCCGAAAAAAGGGGGGTGTTCTCTGATAAAAATCCAACCACCCCCGGAAAAAGAAAAAGGGATTTTTTATGCCTTTGCACGGCGGCGGCTAGGACAACGAGATCGAAAAAGATATGTTCGCGCTTGGCGATATTATTTTAATTGCAATGGAATAAGCAAAACATTATAGTCAGAGACAGATAAAAATAAAAAGAGGAGTTTACAGTGGAAACGTCCGCAATTGACAGTGAAAGTTGGAGATTTCACGTCGTGGTTTTATGGAAAACAGCTGAAATGTATCAAACAGAACGCAATTTCACGTGCTAGTATTGAATTCTGAATTAAATCCCATTGTTTTCTGCCGTCGTCGTCCACGTTGCCGTCGTCATTGCTTAAGGTCCCGAATGTCGGATTTGGTTACACACCATGAGAGTGATCTACAGTACGATGACCAGTCCCGTATCACTTCATATTAAAATTGCTCTATCTTTTTTGCGGAGGGCCCAATGCTCATGATTACACATATTTTCAAATTTTATTGATATTATATGGTACTTCCTGTTTGCACATAGTGGGAGTAGTTCCGTCACAGGCAGCCCAAGGCTTCTGTCAGTGGTTTATAAAGGAATGTATGGAGGAATTTATATGTTAGCGAAAAAATACTTTATCGTGAAAAATAAAACTGGGGACTCCATCGGCTAACGGCCATCACACACAACTACTTCGAGGCCCGAAAAAACTCGCAAAAATCGACGAGCCGCCAATCCAGCGCCAAAACACTTTGAAACCATACCTTAGCTTTCAATTGAACCGAGTCTCATGTCACCGATTTGCGAATTTCACTCATATTTTTTCCACTTTTTACCGACGACTGTCGAATTCACCACTGTGCCAACAGATCGTGTGCACTTTCTGACCGAGGGGCTCTAGGAACGAGGCACTGCTCGGAAATTCAAACCGAGGAGTGGTCGGCTCGACAACGGCCGCGCCGAGTGTCAGTGTCTACCATCGCGCCACCAGCGTTGCAGGGGGAAACACTCGGCACCGCCGTTGTCGCGCCGACGACTCCTCGAAGTTTGAGGAGTCTATATACCACCACCAGTACTATATAACACCTCGAAGGTGTTAAATAGTACTAAACTTTTCATTGAACAATTTGTTTTAGTTTATTTCAATAAATTACCGTCGAGGCTCTCTGAGCGACCGCTTTCGCAATCGACCAGCCCCAATAGCGACCACAATTTCAATCCACCAACAAAGTCTTGTTTTTGCCGCTACTTTAACAACTTCAATTTTCAGTTCAAAAGTGTGTTCACTTACGATAGTTTCGACTGTACTACCCTGCGTTTGTCTCTTATCACGCCCCCTGATACCAGATGTTCCCTTTTCTGTCATAACACGTGAAGACGGAGGTGAATAGGTTACATCAAATAAGACGTGATAATTCCTATACCTACATTGCTATGAGTTACAATATTGAGACTCAGGACCATTGGCTCTTTCTGACTTTTTTATTCTCCGAGCAGGATACATGCCGTGTTTTTGTTAACTTCATAATTTTTTTTTAGTCTATTGCCAATCCGTGAGCCAATCAACGCTCGACTACATCGCAGCGAATCTGGGGATACGATATGACGTGCTCGACAACTTCCAAGACAGCTGGCGGAGCTACAAGGTCCAGCTGACTCTGAGCAATGCGGGCTCGCAAGCTATTGCCAACGGTGATTGGTCAATCTATCTGTGTCACATCCGGGTCATAGAACCGGTACATACTAAGCATAACCCTGATGGCTACGTGTTACCTGGATATGGATTAAAGGTAAATGTATATCTAAGTACTGTAGGTACACGACGATCCCGCGCAAATCCTTTCATACTTTAATTACATTTTCATACAGCCCTTATTCCGTGATCTCTACAAAAGAAAGCAAAAAAAAAAAATGAAAATGGGAGGGGGGAGTGGTTTAGGCTTGATTAACATTCGCCCCGTTTAATCTTTTATTCTATGTTGGGTTGAGAACCCCATGCTAAATTATTTTACCTTGAATGTAACGTTGATTATGATCGTCACCTGACAAGCATCATCCAAAGCTTAATGCGAGGAGATAAGAATATGGAAGAGCATTGAGAGTTCAAGTAAGCTATAAAACGTTAGGGTTTTGGACTAGCTTTTTTTGAAATTGAGGCCTGCAAAATCGAGGTAAACACGACCGTTGGAGTTCCAAATATGCTATGTGCAATGTCAGGCCTGTAGCGAGAATCAAAATTTTACCGAGGCAAAGCTAGCCATGGATGATAAATCCATCAAAAGCAGGTGTTTTATCTCATACTTTTCAATTGTGAAACACTAAACATCAAAATTTTACCGAGGCGAGTGCCTCACTTCAGCGCGGTAAAGGGTATTTTCGTGAAACGAGATTTTTCCCTTTTTTCACTGTCGAGAAACCGTGCATGGTCCATTTCGACGTCCGTGAAATGCGATTTAACGATTTAAAAGGCCATTTTTCGGTCCGTGAAACGTGATCCGTACCCCCTTTACCATCGCTTCACTTACCTCTGGCTGGCTACGGCCCTGAATGTCAATAAGGAATCGACGGAGTGAGTTATAAGAAAATCTTTTGTTCAAAATAAGATAAGATATAAACCGGTAAGAATTCAAATATCTTTTACTTTAGGTCACGCATGTCAACGGATGTCAACACAGAATCCAGCCAACAGCCGACTTCAAACCTCTCCTACCAGGAGATTCAAGACCAGTCCTTTTCAACGCTGAAAACTGGGCGGTTGCTAAGACAGACGTCATGCCAAATTTTTACGTAGCCGCTGAAGGACTACAGGCTCGCACCATTACCAGCACTTCCGGGGAGAGCCTCGATTTCGTGGGTCCATTTGACAATAAGTTTAAATGGAAGAGATTCGATCCGGACAAGTACAATCCGTTTACACCGGAAGAGCGATTTGCCAAGAATAATGTTACTGATCTTAAAAGACCTGGCCTTCTTGTTTTGCCGAGTCCATCTGAGGTGACTGGGTACGACCCACACCAACAAGTGAATCTGCTGACCGGTGATTGGGAGGTGATCGCTGGAGATGAACTGAAGAACGAGGCGGCTTTCTTAGCAGGTAAAGTGCTTTAAAAACTGCTTCAATCGTTTGTCTGAATTGATGCAAAAATCAATTCAATCGCTCCTGTAAATGACTCCTTTCGTGCTTTTCGAGGTATGTCAGCATTTTATAATTCATTTCAGACAAGCTTGGTATCCGCGCCGTCTCATTCAGTCAGTTTCGTCAGATCAAGCTTCAGCTTGGTGACGTAGCAGTTGGTAACCTTGGCAACCCAAGCAAAGAAGCGTACAGTCTTGAGGTGGACGCTGCAGCTGAGAGGATTCTCATCACAGGCGTGACCCCCCTTGCCGTGTTCTGGGGGGTGCAGTCTCTTCTAAGTCTTGGGCACAGCGGTTATGTTCCTAAGGTGTGAGAGCCACGTGATTATACAGATGACCACGTGATGATTCTGGTGACAATGCATGTGTTGCCAGCATTTGTTCACCACAAACGCGCGATATAAAAGGCACCGACAGGTCTCTTTTATAGCGCGCGTACGAAGGATACTCTCATAGAAGTATTCGTTGTTTTCAGGGTTACACAGCAAAACCGCTGCGCCAGTGGATACTGCGGCGCTTATAAAAAAACAAGATTGCATCATTCGAAGAGGGGTTCTTTCTACATTTAATACATTCCCAACCTAATGCAATATGGTTAAATATACCACCAAACAATCACGAAATATGGCCTTCTATTCCTGGTACAGCCCTGAGGTATGACATTTAGCCCAGGAGTTCTCCCCTGTTTCTGAACGGGTTTTCTGGGGTTTTTAAGGGATGTGACGTCACCGTAAAATATCGTCGGATGAGGACCACGCTCCATCACGGTTCATATCCGAGCGAAGGAAATCTTGTATAAGCGCCTGGGTCCAGGCTGATATTACATGCTCTCTAACAGGTGACCATCCGCGATGCTCCACGGTTTGAGTACCGCGGAATGGAGATCGACTTGGGCCGGAACTTCATGCCTAAATCTGAGATCTTAAAGCTGATAGACGCCATGTCCATGTACAAATTGAACAAACTCCATCTGCACTTGACGGACGACGAGGGATGGAGACTGGAGATACCTGGGCTACCTGAGCTGACCACGGTACTCACAGGGACACGCATAGTCTTAGGGCCACACACGTAGCATAATGGCCGCGCCTACGCGTCTGGCCGACGCCCTAGAAAATGTTCAAAGGCGCGCGCTAAAGATCTCTTTTACAGGTCGTAGTTATAAGGATTCCCTCACGCTTGCAAACCTTCCCAAGTTGCGAGAGCGAAATAATATTGCATGCGGGCGGTTCGTTTCCAGAATTAAGCCATAGAATCCTCTTTTTTCCGATTATTAATGGGCGTCGCATTACTTACGGTTCAGGGCATAACCTCAGGTCTAAATCTACATCGTATGAAAGGCCTACAAATACGAGTCGTTTCAACGAGTTTGTTACTGTTAAATATGCTGATTACATTTGATTAATTGTTTTTCATTGTGGTGCTTACTTGAACCTCTGACTCACCTATATTTCAGTATATACTGCGAATAGTTACTATTACGCGATATCAGGATCGTGCCTATTAGGTCAACGCTTATGAGGGTCACATCTAGCCTTAGGGCCACGCCTTTAAGGCCAACGCCTAGCCAAGTGCCAAGTTTATGAAGGCAATGTCTATATGAGAGGCGCACCTAGTCTTAGGGCCACGCCTATAAGGTCAACGCCTAGCCATGTGCCACGTTTATGAGGGTAATGTCTAAGTGAGGGGCACACCTAGCCTTAACGCCAGGCTTAGCTAGAGGAAACTCATATGAGGGCACGCCTATAAGACCAACGCTTAGCAAAAATGTCCCACGCCTAGAAAAGGGTCACACGCCTAGCATAAAGTACACGCCTAGGGCCGCGCCCATAAGGAATTGCCACAGCTGTAAGGGAAACGTTTAAGGATCGGACGCCAAGCATGAACATGCCCATGAGAGCAACGTATAGCATAAGGTCGCTAGTATTAGGGCCTGTAGTGTTTGTCTACTATCAGAAACCCATAAAGAAGGCTTACGCTGAGTTCATAACGAATCAAAATGGCGGCACAACAAGAACTGATTTATTGCATACGTCACGTAACTATGACAACTAACTACGTCAGTACATGAGCTGGCTGTTGTTCAGCGTGCATACATAACAGGGCCACATTATATTTTAGACCCCTCTTAACGGAAGTTGAACAAGCACTCAGAACTCTGATAAAACATAATTCTTTTGTTGACAGCTCGGCTCGAAAAGATGTCACGACCCCAGGGAACACGACTGCATTGATTCTCAACTCGGGTCCGGTCCGGGAACCGGGAACTCCGGTACCGGGTACTATACGGTATCCGAATACCGGGATATCCTGCGATACGCACGTGATAGGCATGTGGAGGTTATTCCGGAGTTCGACATGCCCGGTCACGGACACGCGGCCATCAAAGCCATGCAGGTAACAATATACGGCTTATGAGAAAATATATTTGATATGACAGAAGCTATACAGACAGGTATCGTTAAAATTTCTTACATTTATTTCTCAGATGATTTTTCATTGGACGAAAAAAAAAATAAACACACACGCATTAGCATCCTTAGAAATCCTGTAGTTTCCTATAATCACACATATTGAATTCTTGAAAAAGCTGTGTCCCCGTTCTCTCCCCCCATTGAAAAAAACGATACCTTTTGTTTCAGTCACGATACAGGAAGTATCTGGCAAAGGGCGATAAATACAAGGCAAACCAGTACATCCTGTCGGACCCGTTAGACAAGTCTGAATACCTGTCAGTCCAGTTTTTTACCGACAATGCCATCAACCCGTGTTTGGAGTCAACATACGAGTTCATTGAGCATATCGTGTTTCAAGTTCGACGCATGCATTTTGACGTTCAACCGCTGACGACATT
This sequence comes from Nematostella vectensis, assembly GCF_932526225.1. Taxonomy (NCBI): domain Eukaryota; kingdom Metazoa; phylum Cnidaria; class Anthozoa; order Actiniaria; family Edwardsiidae; genus Nematostella; species Nematostella vectensis. The sequence goes on from NC_064044.1 coordinate 9,422,206, forward strand.
TCATTTTGGTGGAGACGAGGTTGCACATGGCGCTTGGACCAAGTCCCCCGCATGCGCAGCGCTGGCGCAGAAACTGGGCCTAAATTTCACAAGTCCAAGTATTGTAAAGGTAAACCAAGTGTAGCAAACGAGAAATTAGAGGCGTCATTTTTGTTTTAGGTTTAGCTTCTAAAACCAAGAGCTCGAAGCTCGAATCCGTGATTATATCACTTTGGGACTTAGACAAGCCACGTCTATCTATATTAGGGATAGGTATAGCTGCTTCGTCCGTTGATGCATTATTACGGTTAACACCATGATCACCTCGGTTTCTTTTGTTTTCTGAACCGGACGATTACTAACGAAATTCCCTCGAAAACAACGGCGCCGAAAACAACGGCGTTGGGACTTCAACTAATCGTCCCTCGGTTGCGGGGACATTTAATCACTAAATTCCCCTCGTGCCATGCTTCAACTTATAAAATCTAGAACTTCCGTGTCCATAATCGGTCTACATCTTGTAGACCGAAAAAAAAATTCTAGCTAAGCTCCTGACGGGTAATGCTGTCTTGTGATGGCAGGATGTAGTGACGGTGGTCTTGTATTACTAATGCTTTTGACGCTGGCTGACATGTTATTTCCTTCTCAGGATCTTAAAGAGTACTTTGTTCGACGCGTATCAAAAATCACATCCAAGTACTGTCTGGACCTCGGATCCTGGGAAGATGGGGTGCTAGGGGTGAAAGACAAGCCCTACGATAGGGGGTACCTACCCAATCGCAACGTGTACGCCTACGCGTGGGATAACGTATGGGAATGGGGGCATGGAAGCAGGGCATACAAACTCGCCAACGCGGGATACAAGGCAAGTCATTTTTTTAGAGCAGGTACAGATAAAACATTTTCCACCATAAATGTGGCAGCTCAGGTGAAGAAACCAGGCAGCATTGTTCTAAAAGGGGTGCGCAGACATTGTTACCTATGCAAAATATCAAAGATCAGGTTATTTTTCCAAAAAAAAAAATACTTCTTTTTGACATTTTTCTTGGTCGAGGGTTTCGCGGACCCTCTACGCACAACCGTAGCTACGCGCCTACACAAAAGAGGTTTGGTGTGCCAATGGCAGGGCTTAACAAATAGGCAGGGCGAAGACCCTCGAGAACGCGGGATACGAGGCAAGTAAAATTTAATGGCAACTCAATCCCGGATAAACAAACTTGCAGCGGCGTGGGATGAGAGGGAAACAAACCACCATTCGGTTAAATTCTGATAATTTCACGTGTACATAGCTGGTCAAGTCAAAGAGATGCAGATAAGAGCTGGGATACGCGTGGGGGCTCTGGGGTGGGCATGCGTAGGATAATAGTGAATTTGTATTACAGATACGGATACAATCCTGAAAATTATGGTATTCAATTTCCATTTTATTCCAGGTTGTTATGACCCAGGCCACCCACTTGTACTTTGATCACCCGTACGAACCCGACCCGGAGGAGCGTGGGTACTACTGGGCACCCAGGTACATTGACACTCGGAAGACGTTTGGGTTTATGCCGGATAACCTCTACGCCAATGCCGACTTCACTCGGATGGGCGACCCTATCGTCGATCTATGTCAGACTATGTACAAGGGGCAATGCGTACCGCTAAAGGAGCCAAATAACATTGCAGGTTAGTTGAAAGGAATTTCTGAAAAGTATGACACATAATTATTACTCTATTAGTGTCGTTTCAGACTTATGTCAAGTCCCACATACCAATCAGAAGCCTAAAACATCGACATACCACCCATATTTCACACAGAAACGCGGACATTTTTGCTTCAAGTTACTTCAAGCCTAGATGGTCAGTAGTATAACCGGGTCATAATAACGTTCACCAGGAATGGCGGGAGCCCTTTGGAGTGAGACAGTGAGAACTCCGTCCCAGCTTCAGTCTATGATCTACCCCCGACTTCTAGCCTTGGCCGAGCGAGCCTGGCACAATGCTTGCTGGGAAATAGAGAGTGACGTAACGGAGAGATCACGTCTTCAGGTTATGGACTGGGAGATGTTTGCGAACGCCTTGGGATATAAAGAGCTATTGCGACTGGACCAGATGAGAATCGATTACCATATTCCAGTACCTGGAGCAGTGTGAGTATCATACCGACACCCCCCTGCGCACTCCCAAATATGATATATGTCCTAATAAGGAATTGACCGAGCAAGCAAGAAAAACGACAGTTTTCAAAACAAGATTTATTAAAGTGAGGCTCATAAAATGAGGTGGGGATATTTTTCATTACTTATTATGATTGGTTTTATTGTCTTTTATTTTGCAGCGTAAAGAATGGCGTCTTAATGACTGATGTTGCGTTCCCTGGCCTAGTTGTTCAGTACAGTGTAGATAACGGGAAAACCTGGAGTGACGTTACTTCCGCCGGAATACGAGTTTCTGGAGAAATCGTGTTGGCGACAAGGTTAGAAATACATATCTAGAATATTAGTTATTAGAATGCAAAATCAACCCCTTGTTTAACAAGCAGCCAATATATAGAGAATACTACATGGAAAGTGCGCGCGTACGGTTTTTATTCACGAGTTGTGCAGTGAGCGCACCGAACGGGTGAGTTTTTTTTTTTATACAAAACGAGTGAATAAAAACTGTACAAAGCACTTTCCATGCTGTATTTTGTATGTATGAAATAAAAAAAAAATTTCTCAGTATACTGAGAAATTTATAATAAGCCTATTACATAACATTTTATTAGACTTGGCTGCAAAGGCTTCGAGGTTTGTGCTGTTCGACGGTTCAATTAAAGACAGACAGAAACTTACATTGAAATGAATCTGTCTCGCTAATGTCACACACTGTAGCTCATATGTTACACAAGTAGTGCACTTTTTTAATCTATAAAAATCTCGACATCTATGAAATAAATAAATTAATAAATGATAAACGCTTGTTCGATTTTTATGCACTCGTTGATGCGTTGGAATTGAAGCCATTCAAGTGCAGTGAAAAAATATCGTTCGTCCAATCAGAACCGCGAACGAGTTTTCTTCACGGTGGAAAAAAAAATTCGTTCGCGTCTCTGATTTGCTGAGACTAGTGAACGAACGAAAATTTACTGAATTTGTTTTCCGGGGTATTTCTCAGTATGTATATCATAAGATAATTGTGGCCCCATATTTGTGAATTAACCAGTCATTTTTGTACACTATGGTTTTAAAGCAGTACATTAACGTTATATGCTAACTTTGGCCCGAGTACGTCCATATGGTTAAACACGAGGTTCCGCTATAAAAGGGAAAGCTCCTCCCATCCCCGGGTTCAAATTTGCCATTATAATCAGAACACTGCCACTCTAGCGGTCACAAAGTATAAGTCCCCTGTAAAATATTGTTTATCTCTTAGCCTAAGTCGTCTTGGATAAAACTATTTTTGCACAGGTAACAAGACAGCTGTGTTAAGAGAATGATGAATTAGTTATTTGCTGTCCACTTACGTTTTCGGTGAAAAAATTTAAATTTTGCGCTATCCATAATCCAGCGCACCTGCATAAATAATTCTCGCGCTCTGGTGAAAATGCTCGTATTTTAGAGCCCACACAGCTTGGTATAGCAATAATTTAAGATAGGTAAAAACATTTTTAGATAGACAACTCTAGGAATGATATTTATTTTGGTTTAGAATATGAAATTCGAATTTAGCGCTCAGAACAATTGTCCTGGCATGTTGACTCATTGACGGCTGATTGATAACTGATGTTCTTGAGCCCGGGGGTGAGAGGAGCTTTCCCTTTTATAGCGGAAACCTCGTGTTTAAGTTTTTCACCGCTGCCTGTCTGACTGACGTGGGTTTCACTGACCAACCAGCAAAGACACGTTACAGTGCGCAACAGAACATGACAGAATCATAGTGCTTGTATTGGATTTCTTGTCAATCAAAATTGTGACATTTCGCATGCTTATTGGCTAATTCTTACGATCGTCTTGGTGACCAGGCCTGTGCACATCTCGTTCTAATGTGTAGATGGATGGCAACTAAAAGGTCAACAACGGAAAATTTAATCGAAGTTTAATCGAATTGATAATCGAAAAGTTTTGTGCCAAAAAAGCTAAAGCATCAATGGGTATTCTGTTTTATTCATCTAACGGAGTAAATATAGAATAATAAAAGAAAGCAAAAGATTTTTTGAAAGTTTATAAAAATGAACATGTTTTAGCAGAATTACTTTTTTTTGTAAACCTATGGTGATTAAGATCGTTGATTTGTTTGTTCGTTTTACAGGTCGGCGGACAGGCGTCGACTTAGCAGACGCATCAAGATCAAAGTTTAGATCATACAGTACGTCTGCGAAGTGTTGTAATACAGAAATGAATCACTATTAAAATCTCAACTCGATGTCTACCATCCGTGTTTTAGGGACAAAGAAGGAAAGGGGTGGGGGCGACATGACGTAAGAAAATGACTTAACGCTTCAAATAAGCTAATTTCAGATCTAATAAGACGGAAAATTTCTCTAAGTACTTAGTGAGTATAATAGCAAACAAAATATCAAATGCGACTTTTTTTAAATTGATGCGACTTTTTGTAAAGTTTTGAAATTTGAGCTTTTCGTCTTTGAGCTCATACATAGCGCAAGGATGATCAAGGAAAAAATATCTAAAAAAATCAAAAATCTGGGTATGTGCATTTCGGCCTTACGTTATTTCTGTTTTAAAAATCAGTCCGGAATACAAGGAACCGATGGTCATTGTAAGGAATTGTGTCTTCTTTCTCTATCTCAATTGCGAATTTTCCAGGTTTTTCCGTCATGTCGGTTGGGGCGGGGTAGGGGGTTTAATAAGGTGGCGGTTCAATTGGGTTTCAGAGGGTCACTCCCCTCCCCCTCGTATATAGAATTAAAACACTAAGAAATAAATTCAGTTTTATTTACTTTTACTTCCGTATAAAAAATACAAACCACGAGTTATATTTTAGTATTTTCTTTATAATGGTGTTCGTTGTCCCGTTTACGGTAGCACTGCATATCAGAAAGTTCCCTTTTCTGTACATGGTATTACCGGTGATCAGTATGCTAGCTCTGTCATGAGCGATGATACCGCTGACCAGTACACACGCTGTCTTGTGCGCGGTGTTACCGCTGATCAGTTTACTCGCTGTCTCGCGCGTGATACCGCTGGTCAGTATGCTCGCTGTCCCGTGCGTGGCGGTGGGGCCGACACTGCTCTCTGAGGCTGAGGGAATTTCATGTTGAACCAGTCTTCATACTCTATCTCGGACATACCGACCACCTTTTCTCGCACAAACTAAAAAGGTGGGAAAAAAAAAGAAATGCAGATTTTAAATTTTGCTTCGGCATTAAATGGGGAAAAATTATGTGACGTCACTCACCTCAAGAGCTGCGCTGATGTCTGGTGCGCAGATCTCCCACATGCGTAGCGTTGATAAAACTTTTAAGAACTGGCTGCTGCTAGCCTTGCGCCCTTCAAGCTGCAATTCAGAATCAATGTTGGTTGAAATCATAGTTTTCCTGTTAGTCAAACAGTAGAGAGTCAATTTTGAGTTTTGGTGATCATCATCGCCATCATCATCATCACTATCAGCATCATAAGTATCATAAACATCTACATCAGCCACTGTCATCATCATCATCATCATCATCATCACTACCAGTATCATCATCATTACAACCACAATGATTATCTCCATCACCGCCAATTCAAATAATTTCATCAACAACCATCATAGTCAACAGCATCATCATCGTCACCATCGTTACATCTCTTTCACCAAATCTCACTACTATAACTTATTTATAACAATCACCATCACCAAATCTTTCATCGTCTATAACCAATTTATCATCATCATCTTCACCATAATCAGTTCCATCATCCTTGTTATTTATGCATATATCACTTTCACTTCTTTTAATGAAAAAGAGCATATCCTTACCGAGCCATAACTAGCGATCTTGTTCAGTACTAGATTGCAGTACATGTCGTTCTTCACTTCGGGGGGTAAGTTATCGTTGAGATCTTTGTACCTTAATGTATCAAAGAGAATATTTTAGGGAGCAATATAATTAATAAAATACATTATGTCGTCCAGCAAGACACAGAGAAACAGGAAATCAATGCTAATTTTTTGAATAAAAGATACTTTCTAAAAAAGGGTCTGTCATTTTATTAGTCCTAAGAAAAAAAAAGTGTAAGAAAGCTCTAAATTCCATTGGCTGATTTCTATTTTACACTAACGACACTTGGTATGTCGAAACATGAAAAAACAAAAACGTCTTTGGTCGTTTTAGTGAGGGTCACTCACCACTTGCACTCTTCACTGACTCGCTGCCTCATCTCCTCGCTGGTCTCGTTATCCGGTATAACGCTGTTTGATCGCATCTGGTCCAGCGCTTTGTACATATTATTGAACGTCTCGAGGCACATTAGCTTCCGCTCAAGAATCTGCATCCGATTTCTGCACAAAAAGGTAAACAAATTTCTAGTTAAAAGGTCACTTCAATCTTACGCGAAGTAAGCATTTTTGTGGATTTTTTTTTTCTTTAATCATGCCAATGCCATAATTTTGTTAATACGACCCGTTTTCACTAGGGGAAATTTAGTCAGTTCTGAAAATTGTTAAACTAAACTTCGAAGGCCGGTTTCGGAGGCTACAAAAAAATTGTAGTGTCATTAACCATAAAAGCGCGCGGTTTTTAAATCGTTGGCCCCATCGGGATGGATAGTGGTGGGATCTTTGATTGACACGGGTTATTCGTAAAAAGGTAATACAAACACTATACCCAATGGTCAAATTAGAAAGAAGAAGAAGGAGAAGAAGAAGCAGAAGGAGGAGGGGGAGGAGGAGGAGGACGAGAAGGAGAAGAAGTCTGAATAATAGAATGGTTTGGAGGGTAGTATAGACAGTTTTCGTTATTATCCTTCTATGTACAGTCCCCCTCGTCATTAAAGTCTATTGTGCAACACTCTAAGGCAAGGCGCTTCCTCTCAGGTGAGGCGACTACTTTAGGGGTGGTGTTTATTTGAGGGGCTTATTTCGACAATCTAGGCTACTCATAGTGCCAAGAGAGGAATAGACTTCGTCATACCTGTCTCGCACTTCAAGGTTATCGTGCAGCACTAGCGCTTTCTCCTCTGCCACCTCGTCGAATTTCGATTTGAGTTCAGTCGGTATCTTATCCTTGTTGTGGTCAAGAGTGATGGCACCAAAAGCCGCGATGGCTGCCGCGGCAAATCTCTTCGTGTTAACAGCACCTACATACAAAAAATATATAAAAACTCATAATGTCAGCAGCGCTATTAATTTAAAAAAATAATTTAATTTAAAAATAGGACATCACAGCTATAAGCTTGAGCGCACATTAGAATAAAATACTACCTCAACTACCAGAATGCAGCGCCTTTTTAAACTTGCACCAAACGAAGCGCGCGCTGCATGACGTTAGTTGATGTAGGTTTCCATGTCGAGTGAACAAAATGACCAGGAATGGCCTTTTAGGTTAATCAAACTACGGTCAGCGTCTTGGGGATTATGATGGAAATCATTTAAGTGCTGGTCAATAAAAGGCTTCAATAATTTTGTATGACGGAAGCCAGAAGACGATTTAGCTTTTAGAAATTGTCAATGAGAGTTTGCCAAATTATGGAAACCTTAATAATCCATAGTATCGTGATATCTAAAGCCATGGCGTTACCTGTAGCTTGAACCCAGGCTCTTACACGTGAATCTCGCTGCTCTTCCGCCGGCGTGGAGAGTGTGTCCAGCTCCTTCTGCTGTGAGATAAAATAGCAGAAAATGTAGGACGACGGCGGAAATAATGTTAATGATGGTTATAATGGTGCCTGGGGCGGTGGTAGTGATGGTGTTGACAATGACGAAATATTGATTTCGGTGGCGATGATGATGAATAACTGACGATACCAATGATGATGGTTATGAATGCGTGACGATACCAATGATGGTGCTGATGAATGCGTGACGATACCAATGATGATGCTGATGAATGCGTGACGATACCAATGATGATGCTGATGAATGCGTGACGATACCAATGATGATAATGAATGCGTGACAATACCAATGATGATAATGAATGCGTGACGCGTGACAATACCAATGATGATGGTTATGAATGCGTGACAATACCAATGATGATAATAATGAATGCGTGACAATACCAATGATGATAATGAATGCGTGACAATACCGATGATGATGGTTATGAATGCGTGACAATACCAATGATGATGATAATGAATGCGTGACGATACCAATGATGATGATAATGAATGCATGACGATACCAATGATGATAATGAAAGCGTGACAATACCAATAATGATGGTGATAAATGCGTGACGATACCAATGATGATAATGAATGCGTGACAATACCTATGATGATGGTGATAAATGCGTGACGATAATAATTTTGATGATAATGATGATGATGACTGCGTGACGATTATAATGATGATGACAGTGGTGGCTATGGTGTGGTTTCGTGATGACAATGATGACTTTGTGAATGTGGTGATGAAGGTGATAATGAAGTTAGCATATAAATCAATGGCTGTCGTTTTTTTAAATGGTCTAAAGGGCCTTGGGCGAGAGCGCAGGATACCTGTGATATTCTAAAACGTTAGGGACTAGACTCATATCTAAGTTGGCTGCCAGCAAAATCGTAGTAAAAACGAATTCCTGGAAGTTTACGTGAAACTTCTCAAATTACAAAGCTCTAGAGCGATAAAAAAGCGAAAAAATATTTATGTAATGCCTAATAAGAAAATGACCGAGCGAGCTAGAAAACGACAGTTTTTAAAACAAGATTGACTTGATAGAGAGATATGTGACGGCTGGTTGAGTGATGATTGACTATGATGGCGATGATGACACTGCTGGCATTGAGTATAATAGAGATGGTGGGGGAGGGAGGGGTGAAGTGAAAATAATGATGATGGTGATGATAACACTACTGGCCTTGATTATAATAGAGATGGTGGGGGAGGGAGGGGTGAAGTGAAAATAATGACGATGGTGATGCAAGACTAAAGCTGTTTCAAAGTGATACATACCGACAAGTTCGTGCTAAATGCCTTCGCCGCCCGTGTTTTGGCGCGTAACTTCTGAATCGCTTTGCTCGCGTTTGTAGGCGGGGTGTACACCGAAGTCACTGTGAAAGACTTCTGTTTCTGTAGCTTCGCCTTCTTATCAGCGACATTTGCTTGACTTGGTGTCGCGGGAGTCTGGCGGCTAGTAGGAGCGCTCATGTGATCAGTGGAGTTTTTGACGTCACTATCCCCTACTGGATAAAACATGACAACAAGATATATCACCGAATCATCTCACCGAATTTATCTTAATTGCCGCTATTGGCCACGCGTGGTTAAGTGTCCTAGTGGTAACAGCTTCTCCACGGAGGGTATATCCATAAGACTACGATGATGGACGCATGTTGTCTCCTTTTATTCCTTTCTCGATTAAATGCAGATTATGTAGCTATCCACACACGAGTCAATTTAGACATGAAGCTAGGATTTTCGCAACCAAAGATAAGGAATGACAGGAAAGGGAGAGGGCCCTGGGAACGAGGTTGTAGTTAGCTGTTCTGGAAATCTGAGTGGGATTCGTCAGTTACACTATATTTTGATACTCTTATTTTTTCACCTTTAGAAATTCGGTAAGTGTTAGTGTGTGGAAATCCTAGATATAACCACATAATCTGTTGTTTGGTTAGAAACTCACCAAATCGCGCGTGATTGCCATGGTTACCAAGAGAAACACCCAACGGCGATGAATCTTCGGCCTCGTTCCGCTGACCTTGCGCAGGCTCATTTTCCGTATGAGACACGTTACTACAAGCACTACCACGGCGCGACCGAGGGGTGTCCCCTTGGGGGATTCTTAGGGCGACAGGGGTAGGGTAGGTGGGGTTTGATCCCGAGCTCGGCGGAGTGTTGTTATTGGTCAAGCGCTGGAGGAAGTTTGGATGGATGGAGATGCGCCGAGTACCGCGACGAGTGTTGCGCTGTGGGTGAAAAGAAGATCAATAAGCTTGCTAATCGCGTTGTTGCTGTCGATAAGAAGGGGAAGTGCGTGATAGTTCTTCTATCAGTTGTGATGTTGGTTATGGTAGCGGTGATCGAAATTCACACATAAAATAAGCAAGAGTACTGGTGGCCACAGAGGGTACCATTGATTGCTAAGGTGATGGTGATGACGACGATGATGTTGATGACGATGGTGTTGTTGTTGTTGTTGATGATGATGATGATATGATAATAATAATGACGATGATGAAAGGACGATGTTGATTACGACGACGAAAATAGTTATGAGACAAATCAACAAACATTTAATAGATGGCCTTGGATATGATATGTGTGAACATAATCGTGACGATGATGATGATAGTGACTATAGCTTGTAATTGTAATACTGTAAAGACGGTGACCATAGCAACACACCTGTGTAAATCTCGCAGGGTTTTGTTTGAATGTGACCCAGTCCTTCTCGGTGTTTTTATCACGCTCCACGCGCTTTCTAAGATTGTTGATGTTCTCTTTCAGTTCCCTGCACCAAGCAGAACGTTATAAGTACAATAAGTACAAAGACAGGTAACACCACACATAGTGATCTTTTTTTCAAAGAAACACTTTCTTGTTGTTGTTTGAACTCTTGTGAGGATAAGAGTCTGATGGTTGCAGCTCGCTTTGACAACTGAATAAATAAAACTGGATCTATCTTGTGATTATTCCAATATGATTGCTTGAGAGCACCATGACAGCATAAGTCTATTTAACATACTTCGAAAAAATATTTTTCTCATTCTCTTATGATTATTCTTTTATTCGAAAGTTTGTGATTGGTGGCATGAAATCGAGTCTGTCTAGTACTTACTTGAGTTTCCAGTAATAAAATCGGTTCATTCTATTTATTTGCAAGCCGTGATTGGTGGCATGAAATCGAGTCTGTCTAGTGCTTACTTGAGCTTCCAGCAACTTGTTATTGGTGGCATAACGGCAGGCTGGACGTCTTGAGACATCGCCTCAAGAATCCAGTGGAGTACGCACAGCTGGCGAAACACGCTTTGCCTGAAATGAAAAATACATAATCGAAGCTTGTCAAGACTCTTTTTAGATGGTGGCAGCTAAACAAATATAGCTTAATAGCCAAAAATCTGATATATCAGAAATAAAATGGCTTCCGGTTTTGCGTTTTCATCAAGGCCAACAAATTCAAGCAGTTATCAATTGATCTACAGCGGGCTAACGTTTACCGCAAGACGTCGCAAAAACAAAGAGACACGCACGGTTGCAACCAAAATTCAATCACAAGCTCAGAATGATAAAACAAAGCATACCACAACCAAACCGTATAAATAATCTCCTCTAAACTTTCTTATCGCCCGTGATTCAAGCTAAGGCATTTTAGCCCCACTTTTGTCTTCATGTTTTGGGTGTTTACTGGAGACCCTAACCTGCATGCTAACCAGTGTTTTAAGGTCACATTGAGAATGGGCTTTTCACATCGCATTTGGACAGCAGTTTGTCAAAGCATACAAATATATCTACCCTCAGCGGCGGATGCGGGAATTGTTCACAGAGGCGGTTATAGCATTAGACGAGGTGTTGCAAAAAGGATAAAACGGGAATTGTTCACAGAGGCGGTTACAGCATTAGACGAGGTGTTGCAAAAAGGATAAAACGGGAATTGTTCACAGAGGCGGTTACAGCATTAGACGAGGTGTTGCAAAAAGGATAAAACGGGGATTGTTCACAGAGGCGGTTACAGCATTAGACGAGGTGTTGCAAAAAGGATAAAACGGGGTGACTCCCTTCTTTCTGTTCTCTCGGTTTTCCCATAATGCACAAGGAGGAAGAGGGTGCAATCCCCTAGATACGTTAACCACTAACCTATCAGCGACGTCGTTGTAGTTGATATTAGAGTAGACTGGGGAGTAGGGCCGAGGGTTCCGTAGCTTTCGCGACCGACGGCTCATTGCCGACGAGGTGGACTGGGCTGATTTGGGGGGACGAATTAGCTGTTTCCGCTCGGATGGCGCGCTGGCCACTTGGCGATGAGTTCTGCTGATTGTCAAGTGCTCGGTCGAAGACCTACACATTAAAACAAAAAGGAAAATCAGTAATCCCCGAAGATATACCAAGTTAGTAGTGTACTGACCCGGGTAGCCACAGAATTACCTTTGGCACGTGAATGGGTCAAACCGAGTAATTTGCGAAATATCGAATTGGCAGGTACTTTATTCTAATTAATTTTCGCACGTACCTAAATTCGCCTTTTTTCGCGATTTAAAAAAAAAAACGCGAACTTAAAGACTCTCGAAAAATGAAGACCGCTAATCTCGATCGCACGAAATTTAATGGATATAGAAAAACCTTAAAAGTTTCTATTGACGATCTTTTGGTGTGGACTTCTCCACATTGTTTGTAAAAAAAACGAAGAATAATTCAAGATGCGCGAAAATAAAGAATAATAAGGTAATCGCAATACATTATTACCTAGTTCAATAACGTGCAAAAAAGTCAACCATAAGTCATTAACGAGTAACTGCCGAAGAGTTCCGAGCCTATGACGAGGAAAAACCGAGTCACTGCCACAGAAGTACCGAGTCTTCCGAGAATTAACGAAGTCCTTCCGAGTGCTTTGCCACCAATAAAAGCAGTGGTCTGCATATATGCAGGTACTGACCTGTCATAGTCTGGTATTTCAGGGGTGTCGGGTGGGGTGACTTTTGTCACGTGAAGCATTGGTTGCTGGTCACGTGGTGTTACCTCGTCACGTGCTAAACTCTGGGCTGCATTTTGGCCTGAATAAACACAAGAACAATAATTTAATAAAAATGATAAAATAAAAATGATATAACGATAATTATATCCAAAGTAAAACGAATACAAACGGTCATAACTGAAAACTAACGCACGAATATCAATATTGCGAATACTCAAAATACATACCGCAATATGACTACACTACGAACACATATCGACTACATCGAGAACACATCGATAACATCACGAAGTCAACGCGAGTATTCCATCGCGACTAAACAACAAACTCGAAGCGACTATTACTCGAAAAAAAAGCGACTAGATAACGAACATATCGCGACTACATTGAAACCACAGCGACAACATCACGAAGTCAACGCGAGTATTCCATTGCGGCCAAACAACAAACCCAACGCAACTATTACTCGAAAACAACGCGACTAGACAAGGAACATGTCTTGACTACATCGAGAACACAGCGACAACATCACGAAGTGAACGCGAGATTCCATCACGACCAAACAACAAACTCAACGCGACTATTACTCGAAAACAATCCGAATAGACAACGAACGACTACGTCTGGAATAGCGGCGTAGCCAGGATTTTTAACAGGAGAGGGGCCCAAAAGGCCCTTTCAAGACATTTTCTCCTGTGTTTTAGATAATGTCTCATACATGTTCTTTATATTTGGCTGCTAAAAGGGGGGCCCGGGCCCCCTTGGCCACCCCCTGGCTACGCCCCTGAATTACAACACTAAAAAAAACTAACAAACCCATGAGCACGACTTGATCACGAGCCCAACACAACAAAATCACGAAATGAAATCATGACAGTTGTCTTACCCAATCGTTTCCATTTCTGGCTAGTAGTGGAGGGGGCGGGACTACCGGGAGGGTCGACATCGTGGTATTCTCTTGGACTTGAAAGGAGAAAGCCTTTAGCTACAAACGATATACTGATAGTAGCGGACGTAAAGGGTAAATACAAATTTATATACCTACCTCAAGTTGTCATCATGAGTTGGGCTTGGAGGAAGTTGAATTATTAAGCTGCAAACAGGAAAACATGAAACCTCAGTAAAAAGCGATGTCCAAAAAGGTCCTGGATGACAAGTGACGCAGTATAGTTTATTTTGAACACACCTCATAATTTATTCGACGATTATTGCATTAAATATTAGTACTACGATGTTCGAAATCCATGAATATCAACCTTTTCATAGTCATCACCCATCAAAAACAAAAAATAAAATTTAATATATATATATATAAAAAACGAAATTACACTTCAAAAGGCGATCGGTAAGGGGGGGGGGGGGGGGGGGGGGGAGTGCGATACACCCATTCTGTTTGAGTTCTGTTCTTTAATAAATACCTTCTTAGCTCGTCGTTCTCGTCGTCCGAATTCTCGCTGTCGCTAGTTGGAGGTTTCATCTCTCTTCTGGCCGCTTCCTCTTTCTTCCTCTGTTCTTCGTCAGCTTTCGCTTGCTGTCAATGCGATCAGATGATGAGATTTTGAATAAATTCTACGTAACAACTAGAGGCTCTCCTTTTTCTCCTAAAGAGGATGAGGCGTAGCCAGGGAGAACCAGCCCCCCCCCCCCCCCCCCCCCCCACCCCTCCTCCTTATTTAGTACACAAGCATATCAACATAGTTGTTAAAAAGGAGCCATCATTTTCTTTTAAGAGCAATAGCACATATTCTTCATTTTAGATACTCCACACGCTGAAGCAGGTGGATGGTTATCTAATTTTGCAAACAGCTACTAGAATCAGTCTATAAACTTGTTTTTCCTACTTGTTTATTATTCAGGAAGCTTCGAATGCCATTAAGAGACTGTAGGAGCTGAGCGGGGATACGGGAGGTAACAGAAAGTCTAGGCGGGTAGAGATAAAAATGGTGGGAAGAGGGAGAAAGCACCTTTTTCTCTTGTTCATCCTTGACCAGTCTATACAAACCAAATCCCAGCCGAACGGCGTTGACCATCTTCCTGCGCGTGATAAAGAAGAACGGGGCTAAGCGGACAATTCTCTGTCTGTCTGTCTGTCTGTCTGTCTGTCTGTCTGTCTGTCTGTCTGTCTGTCTGTCTGTCTGTCTGTCTGTCTGTCTGTCTGTCTGTCTGTCTGTCTGTCTGTCTGTCTGTCTGTCTGTCTGTCTGTCTGTCTGTCTGTCTGTCTGTCTCTGGCCTTACCTTCCCTTGTTGACTTGGACACGGATGTCATTAATCACCTCAGGTTTGTACGCGGTAGCCTGGGGCACAACAGGCTTTTGATGATCCGCCTAAAGCCATGCAAAGTGACAAAGTTCAGTAACGCAATCCACACACACACATTAAAGGAATGCACTTTAAAACATTAACGTGACACACGGGATAAATATATGTCCTTACAAGAACGCAATAAATCGATACAATTACAAACTAAAATTGCGAAAAAGTTTGACGTGTAACACATCAATCAAACATGACGTCAAGTAAGGCAGTTCCGCATAGTAACGCACTCCCAAGAATTACTCAAAAATAAAAATATAGACTGAAAGAAAAGTAGAAACAAAATAGACTTACATAAAAGTAAAAAAAAAGTAGACTTACATAAAAGTAAAAAGAAAATCATTAGGCGGCGCGAATCCTAACTGTCAACGATTCTTGTGCTCGAGATTAAGGAATCGACCCCAACATTTGGCGAGGGAGCTCATAAGTGTTTTAGTAAAGGCTGTTACTCGAGAATAAGGGATCACATCTATCCAAAAACATCGTTATTAGATTTTCAACAGGAGGGGTCAAAAAAGGCCCATATTAAACATTTTCTCCTGTATCTTAAGTAATGCCTCATAAATTTACATTATTTTTGGCTGAAGGAAGGGGGGCTGACCCTCTGCTCCCCCCTGTCTACGCCCTTGCTCTTAAGATCAACACCGGAAATAAATGCTTTATTGTGTCATCACCTTAGACTTGGTAGGGCTTCTCGAGTTCTTGAAAGTCCTGATTTCATCATCTTCTGAATCACTGGACGAAGATGATGAGTTATCTTGAAACTGGAAAAATAAAAGAATGACCATTTACATTTACACACACACACAAAAAAAATCAAAGGTTGCGATTCGTAAACTTTGACATTTTAGCGAGAGAGAAAAAAGGGGGTGGCGGAAGGCGACAAGACGTCACTTCCCACTTCGAGCGGCTCGTCCAAATGCTCTTCGCCCTGGGAGAAGGTGTTCAGAATCAGTCTCGTTATTATGCTATTTTTGTGCTATTCCTATTAATACCCTTATGATAGATCGGGAAAATTCTCTCAAGCTTTGAGTCAAAATATACACCTATTTCACAAAGGTTGTCAGTCAAATGGCGAATGGCAAATGGCTTATGGGTGCTAATATATTATTCTTAAAATTGAAGGTCTTAAATAAAATCCAGCAATGTCAGAGCCAAGCATTGGTAACCTTTAATGGATAATTGTCTTGATTTATCCATATTCTTCGAAACGCATGGTTACTTTCGGTCGTAGAACTGCCATTTGCCAATCGCCATTTGCACTGACAACCTTTATTGGT